>NC_137921.1:9566612-9574112 GCF_963457725.1 Sprattus sprattus | reverse complement strand
CTTTCCCCGCTGTCCTTTCTCCCCCCCCCCCCTCCTTCCTTCCTCCCTTCCTTCTCTGTCCTTTCTTTCCGTGTCATTTCCTTTTTCTTGTTTCGGGCCTGAATCAAGGCTCCGGCATGTATAGTGTGTGAGATGTGTGTAGTGCCTGACGTGTGTATAGTGTGTGTGTGAGATGCGTAGTGTGTGTGTGTGTGTGTGTGTGTGTGTGTGTGAGATATGTGTAGTGTGTGTGTGAGATGTGTGTAGTGTGTGTGAGGTGTTTTCTAGTGTGTGTGAGATGTTTATAGTGTGTGTGATGTGTGAAGTGCCTGGGATGTGTATAGTGTGTGTGTGATGTATAACCGTGTGTAGCTGTGTAGTCGTGTGGTGGTTTGACTTGGACTAGGCTAAAATCTTGATGTTTCGTCCAAGTGGTTAAATATAAATAACCTTCCTTAACCCTGGAGGATGACATTTCCTGAAAGACCTAGGCTTAGACTCCTCATCTCTCTCTGAGCAGTGGGAATTTTCTCCCATGATTCCCAGACCATCTCCGACCTTAACCCAAAAACATCCCCTCTGCCCCCTCGTCCAAAGCATCCCAATTTCTGACCCTAGCGCTGCCCTCTGACCTTTGCATTGACCCCCCACTAGAGCAGCCATTTTAAATTGCATACCAGGCAAAAGTGGGACTTTACTCCCATGATTTCCATGTTACACCGGCTGTCCAATCACAGCAGACCTTAATGGCGGTAAAACCGCGGTTGTCTGTTTCCATAATCAGGGTCTTGGCTGTGACACTGGCATTAGTTAACGAGTGTGTTTGAATCGCAGAACAGAGCTGTTAAGAGGCATAACAGTCCCCTATAAAAGACGTGCCAAACTGCATCATGGGCCAGTGTCGGGATTAAATGCGCTGGAAACTTCCGAAGCAAACCGCACAGAATGCAGACAGCTTTTACTATCTCGGAATCTCAGATTTATTTATTTATTTGTTTGTGTGTTTATTTGTTTGTTTATTGTTTCTTTGCTGCCTATGAATATCAGGTTGAATGAAGAGACTTCTGGTTGCCCCAGTAACCAAGGTTGCCAAGTATACATTAGCATTAACCATACCTTCTATCTCCATGATCCCCCCCCCCCCCCCTCTCCCCTCCTTCACCAGGTTGGGTCATTAGGCAGATGGGTGATGGGTGATGTGTTCTCAGTTAATGAAAAGATTCCAGGTTGAGGTGTTAGGTGTAGCTGTGGTCGGGCCCCATGTGCTAAGTGTTGGATACACACGCACACACACACACACATGCACCCACACACACACACACACACACACACACACACACACACACACACACACACACGCACACACACGCACACACACACGCACACACACACACACACACACACGTGGCACGAGTGGGATACAAGCTGGAATGTGACCTGCAGGAAGGTCGGTTGTTTAATCGCTGCAATTACATTAAATAATAAGAAAGAGCAAGGATGCCGTTATTAGCACTGCCCCGATCGCTGGCGATGTCGCTCCACGGCCTCATTAGGGGTACGGACGAGGCACGGTGTAATTTCGGTGGCTGGGGGGTGCTCTCCGAGGCCGTGTTAATACCTAACCTCCGTGGCACGCTTCCTGTGCCTTCTGCGCAAGGTTAACATATCCATAATAAAGCTGGACTAAGTGGAGAGGCTCTTCCAGCGGAGCGGGGCCGTGGAGCTGCCCATAATGGAGGAGCCCGGGTGTTCACGGACAGGGTTAAATTAGGGCTTCATTAAAGTCTCCTAACGCTGTACACGTTTGCCACGTTTTGGACGAAATTGCTTTCGTATGCGATGGAGGTATGTTGTACACCAGACTGGACCTATGACTTATCAGATTTCCCCTTTTTTTTGTGTGTGTGCGCATACTTTTTTGTGTTTGGGCTTTTGTGAGTTGTGTCTACATCCATAAAAGGTGTGTGTGTGGGTGTGTGTGTGTGTGTGTGTGTGTGTGTGTGTGTGTGTGTGTGTGTGTGAAGCCCTGTACACTTACAGTATATCACTAGTCTGCAGTGTTGATGGCGGTGGTCGTCTGTGCTGTGGTCATGCAAAATCTCCACATCAGATTGGACTGAATTTCTTTCCTTTACTGCGTGCCAGGAACGTTTTGGAACTATTGTCCAAATCTCCAAATCACAAATAATCACAATCCATGTTTCCCCCTAATCCAACAGACCTCCCGTGTCATTTAATGGCTTTTTCCATTCTTCTCTTCATCAGTGACGCCAATCACCATGTGCTGTAAGTGTGCACGCTGCTTTCGTAAACATGTTTCTACGAGTATTGTTGGTTTTTCTAGCTGAATTGGTAGCAGATTTTCAAAACAGTCGAGTCTCTTGACCTCTGCGTAACCAGGAAGTTGTTAGACCATCCGTTAATCCACTCCTTTTCCTCTCCTCTCGTTTGTTCTCTCCCTTCTACCTCCTCTCCGCTCCGCTGCACTCTCTCTCTGATCTCTCTACTGCGGTCGTCATGTCGACAAATGGCCTCCATTGTGTCCCAACGACAACATTATTCCTGCTCATTTAGGCCTGCTGAGCGCCAAGACATTCATCTCATCCCTCTTCCATCTCATTTTCACACGGATTCAGCCGTTCCAAAGAATGATGACTCCATCTGTGCGTGTGTGTGTGTGTGTGAGAGAGAGGGGGGGGGGGGGGTTTGAGAGTGTATAGTATGTGTATGTGTTTGTGTGTGTGTGCGCGCATATGTAAGGGAGTGTGTAGCTGGGTGTGTGTGTGTGTGTGAGTGCACATGCGGTATGTCACCATGCCTTCAGGCTCTGTTTTTGCTGGGTGACAATGGCCCTTTATTCTGCTGCGCCTCTCTCTTCTCCTGTTTGCATTTCTACTTAAAGTTTTATATCAGCGCCGGCCTCTGGGGGGCCATTAGCCCGTATGCTAATAGAGCTATGCATATCCAATGAGCGCCGTCACGCCGCAGGACCAAAAGCCATTCGCTAAGGAGCACTCAGGGGCCAATAAACCCAGCGAGGGGTCCTGCCGGCCCCGTCGACCCGCTCTGCGATCCGTCACACTCACGTCAGAACAGGACTGTCTGATGAGCTTCCTGCCGACTAGCCCGTCCGCTACCCTGGCCAACATGCTAAAACCCCAGTGCTGACACCCATGAACCGGCTCCCTTCGCTGCGGGTCAATGATGTGATGGATTCACAGAACGGTCAGAACAGACTGACCGGTTTGAGATGCAGACGAATAATTTGCATTTTTGTTGCCCCTTATCATCGCTGGGTCGTTACTTTGTCTGCAAGTTGTATTTCTTTCCTGTGTGTTTCGTGTCTCTCGCGTCGTCAGTAAAAATAAGATCTCACTCGTAAACTGATAAATTGGGACAATCGGGCCATATGGTGGGGGATTAGTAACAAATGTTCCAGACCACTATCTTTCAGCTCCATGCTTCTTTTTTTTTCTTCTTCCTCCGTCGTTTTTTTAGCGGCTCTTATTCCTCCTCCTCCTCCACCTCCTCCTCCTCCTCCTCCTCCTCCTCCTCCTCCTCCTCCTCCTCCCCCTCAGCCGCTTGTGCTTGCCGCTCTCCAATAAAGCTGCCCGCCAAATTGGAAAAGTCTGTGAGGGTGGAAGAGCTCGTCTCATTTAGGCTTTTGAGTTAGAGGCCCGTTAAGCTCAGCTGGCATCCCCCTAGTGCCACTCAGTCATCTACCGGAGAGAAAAGCCTCCCCCTCTCCACACAGGTCCGCACACCTCGCCCTGTTAGCCCACAGCACCTACACACAAACCCCTCGCCGAGTTTTATCGTTGTTATTTCTTTTGGGAGCGAAGTTGTGTGTGTGAGGGTTGTGTGACGTCGATGTGGACGCCGTAGGACGCTGTAGGACGCCGTAGGACGCTGAGAGGTGTGTCAGAGTGACACCTTTGATACCCTCTTCAAAAGAGTGCTAGGCCTGTGCTTTTAATGAAGAGATAAATCTCACTGCTGGATAAAAAGACCACCGAATCATGCTCCATAAAAAGAGGAGGGTGGGGGGCTGGTGGTGGTCGGGGGGTTTTGGGGGTGGGGGGTTAAAAAAAAAAATCTCATTTTGTTTCTACCTAAAACAGACGAAGCTTTTATGGAAATGTGGAAACGATTAGTTTAAGGGTCGTCTCTTAGAGTCATTCCCAAATGAAACTAGCAGGCTCTGTATTTATGAAGCCCATAGCAAGGGCTCTTAATGAGGCAATTAAGCAAGGGCTGGACTGACTTTGATCTAAATGTGGTGATTTTTACCAAAACATCTCGCCATGATAGATACCCATAACTCAGGCTCCGTAATTGTGCTTAATTTGTTTGGAATAGGAATGTGCTCTCAATTAGGCTTGGGATCCAGGCCGTGTGTTTAAAGGAGGCTGTCAGGGAAAATTAAGGGGCCGTTTGCTTTGGAAGTTACTGTTTTTTATCACGACGAGCAGGAGAGGACTAAACAGAAGGGCCCGCCATAATTAGACCCCCAAAACGGGGACTGCAGAGGAATAGGCAGAAGAGGAATGGAGAATAGAGGGATGAAGGAGAGAGAGAAAGCGATAGAGCGAGGAGGAGAGAAACAGAGAGGGAGAGGGGGCGTTTGTTTACCTTTGCCTATATTTTCTGGTTAAACTGCGCTGTTACTTACCGAGACGGAAGTGTGTATATTTGTGCCACTGTACAAACTCAGTGTGTGTAGATTCATCTTGGTGTTAGCCCATTATTCTGATACCGTTGAATTGGAGTGTGTAGAATTCAACTGAAACGTAGAGTATCGTTGGATTCTACCGTCCGTAATCTTTATGAAATGACTTGGAATTCCAGTGTAGCTAACTCTGCACGTCAGTCATGGCCCCAGTGCCAGACCCCTCACAACAGGAAATGACCTCAGAGCAACTTCCTGTTTAAATGGGACCACATGCTCTCACCTATGTCAGTGCGTGATGGTGAAAGAGCCCAGGTCAGAGGCTTACACCGGCTCACAGCAGCACTGAACAGAGGGTAGGCCAGGGGCATTAGAGTATGTGTGCTAGGGGCAACAGCACTGAACAGATGATAGGCCAGGGGCATCAGAGTATGTGAGCTGGGACAAAACGCTAAACAGAGGGTAGGCCAGGGGCATCAGAGTATGTGAGCTGGGACAAAACGCTAAACAGAGGGTAGGCCAGGGGCATCAGAGTATGTGAGCTGGGACAAAACGCTAAACAGAGGGTAGGCCAGGGGCATCAGAGTATGTGAGCTGGGACAAAACGCTAAACAGAGGGTAGGCCAGGGGCATTAGAGTATGTGAGCTGGGACAAAACGCTAAACAGAGGGTAGGCCAGGGGCATCAGAGTATGTGAGCTGGGACAAAACGCTAAACAGAGGGTAGGCCAGGGGCATCAGAGTATGTGAGCTGGGGCAGCATGCTGAACAGAGGGTAGGCCAGGGGCATCAGAGTATGTGAGACAAGGGCATCAAAGTATGTGTGGCTAGGGCAGCAGTGCACTGATGCTGGGTTCTCCCCCTCTCTCTCTTACCCTCTCTTTCTCCCTCTGGCTCCCTCCCCCTCTGTGGCTCAGGCTGAGGAAGTGGCCTATTAATTCCCTCTGGTCTGGAGTGCTGGCTGACTGGCAGGGCTCCTGCAGACTAAACATGGCGGAGACACTGAGCTGTGCTGTGCTGTGCTGAGCTGAGCTGAGCTGTGCTGTGCTGTGCTGTGCTGTGTTGTGCTGTGCTGTGCTGTGTTGTGTTGTGTTGTGTTGTGTTGTGCTGTGCTGTGCTGTGCTGTGCTGTGCTGTGCTGTGCTGTGCTGTGCTGTGTTGTGTTGTGTTGTGCTGTGCTGTGCTGTAGAGAGCTGTGCTGTAGAGAGCTGTGCTGTGCTGTGCTGTGCTGTGCTGTGCTGTGCTGTGCTGTGCTGTGCTGTGCTGTGCTGTGCTGTGCTGTGTCTGGCTACCTTACTGCCAGTCCTGGCTGTCTGCTGTCTGCCTGCTGAGAGATGATCTCTGCCACTTAAGGCAGCAGCACATGCTGGATAAGCTGCCTGCCAACAAGTGTGTGTGTGTGTGTGTGTGTGTGTTTGTGTGTGTGTGTGTGTGTGTGTGTGTGTGTGTGAGCGCTTGTGTGTGTGGATTGAGTGAGTCTGGAATTTGATGAGTGGAAGTGACAGAGAGATGCTTTTGCGCTTGCTTTTTTCTCTCTCTCTCTGCCTCCCTCTCTCTCAGTATCTCTTGAGCTCTTCCACTTTCCGCTCCATTAGCCATGTCTCTACCCATCACCTCTCTGTCAGTCAGGGTCTGAGTATCCCTCCCTCCCTCTCTCTATCTCTCTCTCTCTCTCTCTCTCTCTCTCTCTCCCTGTCTGCATCTCTCTCTCTCTCTCTCTCTCTCTCTCTCTCTCTCTCTATCTCTCTCCTCTCTCTCTCTCTCTCTCTCTATCTCTCTCTCTCTCTCTCTCTCTCTCTCTCCCTGTCTGCATCTCTCTGTCCTGTGTGTCACTTTGCGTGTCATGTGCAATCCCATGTGATTTGTGACATGATAGTATAAGAATGGCAGCGTGCACACACACACACACACAGATACACACACACACACACACACACAGATACACACACACCACTCAGCCAAACAGATAGTGTCACTGCAGTGAGCGTCCGTGCCCAGAGCTCTTTAAAGTGTAATGTCTCTGGAGACATGCTGGTAATAGATTTAACTCTGCCCAGAGTCTGCCGTCAGCCCAGAGCGAGTGCACCTGACACATGTGCAGGACAACGTGTCTACATCCCCCCTGTCACATCACATCTTCACATCACATCTCCAGCGGGCTGCTGCTGCTGCTGCTGTTCTGCCCTCACACACACACACACACACACACACACACACACACACACACACACACACAGGGTCCGGGCTCTCAGCTCAGCATGGCAAACAGAAGGCAAATCTCCACAGAAGTCGGCTGGCTCCAATTATTTCAGCTTTTTCCTTTGGCAGCCATGGCCTAACGCCACAGCTATCATGACTGAGGCATTATCACTCTATTATAACTGTCATCGCCGTTACCGACATCCTTTACGGCGCGGCCTTCTCACTATACCATCACCACGCTCGCACTGTCACGTTCGTAAGTCGTCAACGTAACGTTACAGTAATTAACCGCCATTACCGTTATATCTCTGTCTGGGCGGCCGGTGTTGCCATGGTGCTATGAATGGCCATGTGAAATCGTAATCGTAATCCTCGTCATTATCATCATCATTAGATTGTAGTCTTCAGCCATCAACACGCTTCGGTTATGTTTGTCAATTAGCTTCATCCTTCTTGTGTCATTATCTATTCATTACTATCATGATGTTATTTTAATTAATGTGTAATTGATTAAGATAGTCAAACGATTTTACTCCATTACCAACTCGTTACTATTACCCACAATAGCACTTGCTTTTCCATGGCCACCACCCCCCCGCCCCCATTAACTCCTAAGGATCTCATTACGACATGCCAGAGTGATGTGAAGACT
>NC_137921.1:9551612-9554112 GCF_963457725.1 Sprattus sprattus | reverse complement strand
TGGCTGGGCTGCGTCTTGCGCTCCACTCTCCGCCTTGTGTGTGTGTGTGCCTGGGCTTGCAGGCTCAGTACTACGCTGTCAGGACAATCTATATGTTGTCTGGCTGGTAATGAGGCTGTGTTTGTGAGTGTTGAGGGAGGGGCGCATGGAGGGGCGCATGGAGGGGCGCGGGGGGCACATAATGGTCCTCATGGAGGTTACTGGCAGTGCCTGGATATGAAAAGACTTGACCAATTTTCTTTTAAGTGTACATGGAAAGAAATACAGCAGATGAGTGGTTTTGGAGTGGTTTTTGGGTAGGAGTGTGTGTGTGTTGTGAGAACGTATGACACGTGTTAGCTACGACATATGTTAACTGTTTGTTTTTGTGATTTTGTGTCTCCGTATGACACATTTTAGAGATTTGTTGTCTTTGTTTTAAAAAAAGGCTCAGCACTAGGCATTCGACTGATTTGTGTCAATCCCAGCTCTCCAAATCTAATAATTGCGGCTCCTTTTAGATGCAGAGGTCTGCCAAGTGAATAAATGCAATGCAGTCTAACAAAACCATATTTAACATAAATTCATATTTAGTCCTAGACCACACGGGCAAACATATGCTTCCCATTTAGTATGAGCGAGCAGAGAGTATGTACAGTATTGATGCCATTCTGGTTGCTCAGGGCAGCTTGTGGTGAAGTCTTAGAGTTCTTGTAGCTATGCATTTCCTAACTGCATGGGCAGGAAAGCCTGTGTGTGTGTGTGTGTGTGTGTGTGTGTGTGTGTGTGTGTGTGTGTGTGTGTGTGTGTGTGTGTGTGTGTGTGTGTGTGTGTGTGTGGCATGTCTCATACAGTATGTCTCATATAGCCAAAGTAGAGAAGAACATGAATGATACAAATATGAAAAAAATTAAATCAATTAGAATGAGCTGGAAGACTATACATAATAACATCTGGAAATAAAGACCAGATGTAAAATGGATAAGAATGACATAACATAAACACAAACGTATAATACAAGCAATGATCTATAAAATGACATATATGACCAGAAATCCCTGTGCAACCAATTCAGGTGCGGCTTGGTTGCAGAAACATATGAAGTGAAAATGAACCACTACACACTGCAATGTCTTACTGACTCACCACTACACACTGCAATGTTTTACTGATTACTACACACTGCAATGTTTTACTGATTACTACACACTGCAATGTTTTACTGATTACTACACACTGCAATGTTTTACTGATTGCTACACACTGCAATGTTTTACTGACCACTACACACTGCAATGTTTTACTGATTACTGCACACTGCAATGTCTTACTGACTCACCACTACACACTACAATGTCTGACTGACGACTACACACTGCAATGTTTTACTGACCACTACACACTACAATGTCTTACTGATTGCTACACACTGCAATGTTTTACTGACTACTACCCACTGCAATGTTTTACTGACTGACCACTACACACTGCAATGTTTTACTGACTACTACCCACTACAATGTCTTACTGATTGACGACTACACACTGCAATGTCTTACTGATCGCTACACACTGCAATGTCTTACTGACGACTACACACTGCAATGTCTTACTGATCGCTACACACTGCAATGTTTTACTGACTAACCACTACCCACTGCAATGTTTTACTGACTACTACACACTGCAATGTTTGACTGACTAGTACCCACTGCAATGTTTTACTGACTAACCACTACCCACTGCAATGTTTTACTGACTACTACACACTGCAATGTTTGACTGACTAGTACCCACTGCAATGTTTTACTGACCACTACACACTGCAATGTTTTACTGACTACTACCCACTGCAATGTTTTACTGACCACTACCCACTGCAATGTTTTACTGACCACTACACACTGCAATGTTTTACTGACTACTACACACTGCAATGTTTTACTGACTAACCACTACCCACTACAATGTTTTACTGACTACTACACACTGCAATGTTTGACTGACTAGTACCCACTGCAATGTTTTACTGACCACTACACACTGCAATGTTTTACTGACTACTACCCACTGCAATGTTTTACTGACTGACCACTACACACTGCAATGTCTTACTGATCGCTACACACTGCAATGTTTTACTGACTAACCACTACCCACTGCAATGTTTTACTGACTACTACACACTGCAATGTTTGACTGACTAGTACCCACTGCAATGTTTTACTGACCACTACACACTGCAATGTTTTACTGACTACTACCCACTGCAATGTTTCACTGACTACTACACACTGCAATGTTTTACTGACCACTACACACTGCAATGTCTGACTGACTACTACATACTGCAATGTCTTACTGATCGCTACCCACTGCAATGTTTGACTGACCACTACACACTACAATGTCTGACTGACCACTACACACTGCAATGTCTTACTGACGACTACACACTGCAATGTCTGACTGACCACTACACAACGTGTGTCCCCTGTGTGCTTTTAGAGATACAATGTGT
>NC_137921.1:9541612-9544112 GCF_963457725.1 Sprattus sprattus | reverse complement strand
TTGGCTCTGTCAGTCTGGGCCATGTTGCTAATCTCGACTGCTCCCTCCTGTTTCACCGTCCTGTACGTGCTACTGCCATGCCTTCCTGTGTGTGTGTGTGTGTGTGTGTGTGTGTGTGTGTGTCTGTGTGTGTGTGTGTGTGTGTGTGTGTCTGTGTGTGTGTGTGTGTGTGATGCTCGTTACTGTTACGCAGTTATCTTTCAGCAGACTTCCATGCTCAATGGAAAAACACACACACAAATGCACAGGCAGGAATCCTCTCTCTCTCTCTCTCTCTCTCTCTCTCTCTCTCTCTCTGCTCTCCTCCACCGCTCTCAGCTCTCTGCATACGTTGGTCTCGCTCCGGCTCCTCGGCCTTGGCAAGGGTGGCTGGTAAATAGCTGGGCAGTTGTTTGAGTTGGCCGGTGCCCACCAGGACTGAGCCGCGCTGCAGCCACAGCGTGCCCTGTGGCCGTGCAGTAATCTGGGATTTTCTCTCAAATCCATAACACATTTCAGAAGAGTTAAACAATGTTTGCATAGAATTTGACATGGGGTAAACCTGCTGGGGTTCAGTGCGGGAGGACCCCGAAGGACTTGGGGAGGTCTGACGGCCATGTGTCTGCATCAACGCGAAAAACTGAACTATAAATATTTACTCGTTCGAAATCAAGAGACTTTTGTAATGTGAATGATTGAGTACACATGTATTTAAGGAGCATCTTTTTTCGTTTTTTTTTTTAATTCGCACTTTTACGATAAAGCTTGGAACAATGTTTACTTTGTCCGGCCTTCCTCTTTTCTCTCTCTCTCTCTCTCTCTCTCTCGCTCTCCTTTAATTTACTCAATGCTAAAACCCAGCTCGCAGCTCAGTGTCAGTGCTGTAATTTAAGTCAACACGGAGTAAATCATTTTTGTGGCCACAATTAAAAATTCCCCGTGCTTTTAAATAGTTCGCAATATTATGTTCTTCTGGTGGCCACGAGATAAATCCACACTGTCGGCCCCGATTCACTACGCCACATTAAATTCCTTCAGATCAATTAAAGTTCCCTGCTCACTTTACAAGCCAGCAGGCCTAATGTGCCCTCCCCCAGCTCACACACACACACACACACACACACACACACACACACACACACACACACACACACACACACACACACACACACACACACACACACACACACACACTCACACACTCACACACTCACACAGGGCTCTTGGTAGACTTCTTGAATTTATTGAGCTGCTGCCAGAGGAACTGCAGAGGAGGAAATGCATGAATTAGTCATTTTCAGGGCGAACAGAGCGGGTGTGTCCAGTGACCGGCCGGTGTCGGGTTTACTCCCCCATCACCCATCACCCACCTCCCCCAAACACAACCCCACCACCCACACACACACACACACACACACACACACACACACACACACACAACCCCCCCCCCCCCCACACACACACACACACACACATACACACACACACACAACGCCCCACTCCTCCAAACACACAACCCCCCCCCCCCCACACACACACACACACACACACACACACACAACGCCCCACTCCTCCAAACACACAACCCCCCCCCCACACACACCCAACGCCCTACTCCCCCCTGGCCCTCAACATACTCACACACCCCCCCCCACCCCCCCGCCCCGCCACTGCTCCAGTATGGCCATCCAGATCCATACATGTGGAGTGTTTGTTGTTGTTTTTGTTGTTCATTTGGCGTGTGGCGTAGGGGTAAACGCAGACATGCGTCTTCAATTACGTGCATCAAAAGGCCCCTTTGTGGAATGAGTGTGTTTCTACCACTGGCTTTGTTTACCGTTTTGCACTGGTCTGTAAACGTGGAGGGAAAACAAAGCCAGGGAGAGAGAGAGAGAGAGAGCGCCCACACTGGGAGCTCTCAGGGGCCTCCTCCACACTGGGTCCTCCTCAGGGGCCTCCTCAGGGGCCTCCTCCACACTGGGACCTCCTCAGGAGCCTCCTCAGGGGCCTCCTCCACACTGGGACCTCCTCAGGGGCCTCCTCAGGGGCCTCCTCCACACTGGGACCTCCTCAGGGGCCTCCTCAGGGGCCTCCTCCACACCGGGACCTCCTCAGGATCCTCCTCAGGGGCCTCCTCCACACCGGGGCCTCCTCAGGGGCCTCCTCCACACCCTCCTCAGGATCCTCCTCAGGGGCCTCCTCCACACCCTCCTCAGGATCCTCCTCAGGGGCCTCCTCCACACCCTCCTCAGGATCCTCCTCAGGGGCCTCCTCCACACCCTCCTCAGGATCCTCCTCAGGGGCCTCCTCCACACCCTCCTCAGGATCCTCCTCAGGGGCCTCCTCCACACTAGGAGCTCTCAGGGGCCTCCTCCACACTACGCAGGGGGCCTCCTCCACACTACGCAGGGGGCCTCCTCCACACTACGCAGGGGGCCTCCAGGCATCCAGTTTACATGGGAGGTTCTCAGTCAACAGTGCGCTTGCATGCACGCTCTCCTGAAAACACACACACACAGGG
>NC_137921.1:9519112-9531612 GCF_963457725.1 Sprattus sprattus | reverse complement strand
TAGGTCACCAGAGTGTTCGAGCCCCGATCGTTATGGTTCTTTATGAGGAACCTGAGACAACACACACACACACACACACACACACACACACACACACACACACAGAGATGCACTGTAAGAAAGACAAACCCTAAGAAATGTTTATACATCTTCATTCGTTGTCACACACCTATGATGTCTCTGATGGTCTCATCATTTCGATTAGTAAAACTGGCATTACTGAATTTTGCACTGTCACACGTAGGCTGCATCTGGAGAGCCTGAGAAACTATGGCGAGTGGTTTCTGAGGTGGGCTGTTGAAACTATAGCGAGTGGTTTCTGAGGTGGGCTGTTGTGGGGATGTTTGTGGCCATAGCTGATCTGGTTTCTCTGCAGCGCTGCAAATACCTGCAGGTGAATTCAGCTGGGAAAGGCTGCCTGGTTTGCCATGGGCAGATTAATGGCCACGGATGAAAATAACAATTAGGGATTTCCCCTCTCGAAAGCTAGATGAATAAACGGCCAGCTTATATAGCTCCTCCGATCAATTTTCACGACTTGTTGGACATGGCAACGCCGGTTGGCTGTACTCCCCACCTCGGCCCTCATCTGTGGTTCATTGTGGGTTGTCCCTGTAGAGCAAGTAACAGTGAGGCTGTAACACTTTGAGGGGTTAATCACCGTCGTATGGCAACCTTAAATTGACATCTTACTGTCTGTGCGCTAAAGCTGAACCTAAGCTAAAGCTAACGCTAATCCCAGGCCTCTTCCCCGTTTAAAGCCATGACAGAGTAACAAGCCTGTTTCTTATAGATGCTTTTCGCTTTTCTTCTTCTTTACAGGATTAGTTTGAAGGGGGGGGGGGGTGCAAGGAAAAATTAGGGAGGTGGGGTACATTTTGGTAGAGTGTATGTGTGTGTGGTGTGTATCTCCATTGTGAGGGCAGTCACCTGATTTATGGATAGATTGCAGACATTTATGCTTAGAGCAGCTCTTTTGTAATGGGCTTTCTCTTTCTCCTTCTTTTTCACTCTCTCTCCCTCTCTCTCTTCCTCTCCCTCTCTCTTTCCTATACTATAGTGTGGTTAATAAATAGGAGCAATGTGCCTCAACATCCCCTCACACACACACACACACACACACACACACAATGAGACTCTCTCTCTTCACACATACACACACTATGACTCTCTCTCTCCACACACACACATACAGTACACACACACACTGAGATTCTCTCACACACACACAAACACACACTCAGACTGAGACTCTCTCTCCACACACACACACACACACACACACACACACACACACACACACACACACACACACACACACTGAAATGCTAGCCAAGTGTTTACTGAATGCATGGAGTCTACTGCCACCTAAACAGTGACATCCCCGAGAATATGTTGTGGAGAATTTGAAAAGCGAATTTGTGTTTCTTTCTGCCTTTTGGTATAATTTATCTTTGAAATGAACGTCTCTTAAAGGTTGCCTTTATGAAGGCTTGGTCTGTGGTGTGTAAGCGATTATGTTATTCACTGCACTAAGACAAAACATTAGCTTTTCTTTTGCATTGTACAGTGATTGCCTCTGTTGACTTGCATCTTTAAGTCAGCACACATGAAACATCACTAAGAAATGAAGGGAGAAACAAATCAATATAAATGGAAAAAAAGAAAGAGAATTTAGCCAACAATGGCCCCTCGTGGCTCTCTCTCTCTCTCCCATTCTCTCTCTCTCTCTCCCATTTTCTCTCTCTCTCCTATTTTCTCTCCCTCTCTCTCTCTCTCTTGTTCTTTTTAAAAGCGGTGGTTCACATGAGAGTGGTGGAACTGGCCCTGATGGGGGTGTCTGTGTCGGTAGCGCTGCCCAGCTGTGGAAGCAGTCTACTGGGCTAGCCAGCGGGGTGACTCCCCCTGCTGCTGCCAGCATTAAATACACACACACACACACACACACACACTGTTGACGAGCTGAAGTGGCCACGCTTTATACAAAGCAGAATGCAGATGGTTAGGAGACGCACACACATGCTAAAATACACACACACACATTCAGACAAAACACCCCTGAACACTAATGACAACCACACATACATGTACTTACATTTGTGCTCGCGAACATCCACACACACTTTCACACTGCTTGACAGCCCGGTGTGTGTACATGATGTATTTCAGAAATGCTGGAAGTCATAGGTAAGTATGTGATTGCTGAAGACTTCATTGCAGTGTCTGACATTGGGCTTGATTGAGTAGAGTTGTGGGACTGGAGTGTGTGTATATGTGTGTTTGTGTGTGTGTCCATTGCACAAGTTCCGTGAGAATTTTCACTTTATTTCCAGTGACCCCACAGAGAAGATTTCAGTAGAGGAATTAAATCAAAACCTTCCTATTTCCTTTCTTCCAGTACCGTTGTGTATCTCTCATCGGCTCCATGTTATGTTTAGAGGAGTGGTGTGCACACACACACACACACACACACACACACACACACACACACGTGTTGTGCACACATTCCCCCGCTACTCTCACGTGTGTGTTGGTGTTTGTTTTGTTTTCCATATTTAGGATTATGTTCCCATAAAAGTACATTTTCCTACTTTTTCACATGGGATCAGTTCCAGCTACCGCTAGGAACGGGACACACCGATGCACAAATAGTTACAGACGTAGTTTCTGTTTAAAACATGTTAGACTAATATGTTTGAGGCCTAAAGGTGCGTCATATGTTAATTAATTTATGCCTGAATAAAAGCCTCCCTTGAATTAAATCGATTTTTTTTTTTCGAGGTAAATGTAAATGAATGCGAAACAAAACAGTAAAGAAATATGCTCCAGGTAACCAGGATAATGATACACAGACTATAAACTAGGGCTGTTCATCTATGATACATGTTTAACGCATGGCGTATCACAGTAGTCAGTTGAAGATGAAACAATAACTTGTGCGTCCTTAGCGTATAGGTCCTTCGTAGGTTAGCTAGATTTCCTTTTAATAATCATGAATGCTGCGCATTTGTTCAACTTTGTAGGGCTTAAATAACCATAGGACCTCATGATGTAACGCATTTGTTGCCTAATGAAAGACACATGGCACAATCACAGCCCGTACAACAATACAACAACATACTTTAGAACTTAAAACCTCCTGCAAACCTGTTAACAGACTAATGGATGCTCTGATGCTGTTTGCCTGGCCAGTTTGCTTAGTAGATGCTATACCAGCGCTGAACCCTGTGTGCTCCTAGCAGGCGAGATTCTGTGTTTACGCTGGTCATTAATGGTTCGTTAATGGGCTAATGTCGCGGTCGGATGTCCGTCTTCTCCCCCTGCTAATTGCACATTACCCACCTCAGTCTAACGTAGTTGCTTTTGTAGTGTCGGAAGTCGTAAAGCTGTTATTTATTTTGCCTCCCTCGGTCCGTTAACAGCACGATAAGCGTATTTGGGGTGGTGTGTTACAGCACTTTCCTGTGTGCACTTGTGCTGAGATCAGGTGCAGAAACTAGCACTTTCCCTTCAAAGAAATTAATCAAATGAGGCTAAATTTCCAGAAGAGGGCACCTGAACAAAGCTGATGGTAGCTGTCCGGATAGAAAAGAGATTATCTTGTGATTTTACTTTCATAAATGGGCTAGATAAACTGTCCCATTAACCACTATATGTCACTTGTATGACAACCTGAAACATTTAACATCATTTGTGTTATTATTAATGTGCTCTATTGCACATAGGCTCATTTCAAAGTCCCGTTTGGGTGGTGCGCTTGCCTTAGATGAAGAAAAAAAATCGGTCAAACACCTGTTCCAATGAAATGAACGCCATATAAAATCCCTCTATATGTTTTAAAATATGTGTCTTTATAGTTCAGAAAAAGGAATCGATAGGCTACTGTATATGTTACCAGTCTGTTTTCTGCAAAATTGTCTTAAACTTCGATGGTGTGTAGGCGTAGTAACACTTTAAGGGGGGTAATTAGCATTGCAAAGGTAGGACCTGTGAGGGTTATAAAGAACATCGTGAGTACTACTGTCAATTCAAGTTGCAAAGAAAATATGAAATTGCGCCACAGCGCTGACTGTTTGTGCTGTGAATATTTTGTGTCTCCGTTTATGACATTTGTTTTTTCAAACATTGCTCGCATGAGTCATGATTTTAAGACACATGTAATGATCTCTGAAATTGATAAGGTGGTAATAATTTTGTCCTGCTAAATGCTATTGAGGCCCGCATCTTTGTGGAAGAGCTGACCTCCTACCTCATTAAATACCAGTCTCATAAAAATACAGCAAGATAAAATCTTCCTGCCTGAGTCTATTTTCATCCTGGCTTTTTTCCCATAAATTGAGAAGAATAATGAGGATTTCAATAAGCCTAGTAGCCTAAAGAGCCTACAATGCAATCCCGTATGCTTTTAAAACACTCTACATTAAAATTACGTAATTGTATACAGGGTTGAGATTTCACTTATAATGTATCCAGTGAGGCCATCTCATGGAGTACCCAGGCGTGTTATATGTGGGTAAGCGTGGAGCATTTGTGTCTAAATCCGCTCCGTATCCCGACTGTCATGTTAAATAAGGCAGGACCTGCGCTCCCCGTTCCCCCGAATGAAGAAATGCGCATTAACGTCGTCATTGCGCTCCCAGCCAGGCCCCATATCTGCCGAGTGCCTCTGCGCAGCGTCAGGAGGCAACGGAGCTCTGGCACTAATCAAAACCACAGCCGTCCCGTCCCGGCCGCTGTCAGAGGCCCGCTCTCCCGCGCGTCTGCGCCATTCTATCAGGAGGTTTCTATGCAAACCGCCAATAAAACACACTAATGACTCGCCCCCGCCCGCTGCAGATGCAGGAATGCCAGGGCGCGTTGTTTTATGAGGGGGGTGTCGAGCACCCACTCTTGATGTCATCCACACCATGCGCACCTCACACCTAATCCCGCGCTGTTCGTAAAGTCCTGCCAACTCAGCGGAGCGTAATATCCAATGTAGCCGAAAATGGCAATTTTTTCCTGGGTTGCCTTTTTTTTCTACTTTATTTTTTCTGTTTTGTATTGTGTGACGAGGGCTTCCCCCGTGAGCAGTTCTGTTTTAACACGCGTGTGGATATTTTTGGGAGAGGTCTAAAAATACCATTGCCTACACGTGAATTTCCTCTGGTCTGATACACAGAAGGAAATCTAAAATGTTTCCATGTTTTAAAACGCTTTTCAGATGCCTCTCAAACGGGCGCAACGCCGGGATTATATATTTCTCTGCGCGCTACACCTCCCTCGAGAGTTAATTAGCTCGTTCAAATGCTGCTCGAGCCCCCGTCAGAGGAAATATTCCACCGCTGTTCACACTCTGTAAATCTGGGTCGCTCCACGTCACCGCGGCCGGGTTCTGGCCAGACAGGAAATGGGGATACTGGGCTGGACATCAAAAGGGACAGGCTTCACGATCACCCACCTCTGACGTGCAAACCACACTTTTTATTGTGTGTGTGTGTGTGTGTGTGTGTGTGTGTGTGTGTGTGTATGTGTGTGTGTGTGTGTGTGTGTGTGTGTGTGTGTATGTGTGTGTCTGTACTTAGGATGTGTGATTGAATTTTCTCATTCTCAAATTCCTTGCCACCGTGGTTCCATTAATGTTTCGCAGTTAACAAAAAAAATACAGATAAGAATATTCTATCCCGTGGATTTTAAACCATCTCCAATGTGCGATGAAAGATGATTTGTCGTTTTTTAAATCGTTTTAATTTATTGTAATCTGATTTTTTTGGTCTTTGACTACACAGAATTATACCAGTGTCGTTCCAATCAAACTGCATGCAAGGAGGAATAAATGTTTGGGTCTGTAGGAAGCAGCGGGAGAGCCTCTGGACTGGAGCGCACAAGATGGGCTCCTCCAGTAATGTACAAATATTTCTTCTGAGCAACAGCGCTGGAGGCAGCGGCGTGATGAATGTCTGCTGTCCCACGAGCAGTCCTGGGAAATCAGAACTTGTGTGTGCCGAGAGCACACGGACCGGGCCGCAGTATTAGTTTCAGCCATTGGAAGGAAGGTGCATTTTCCATTCTTTCGCTTTGTCAACTTATCATTTGGGAAAGGGAGCAAGAGATGGAGAGAGAGAGAGATAGAGAGAGGGAAAGAGAGGGAGAGAGAGAGAGGGAGGGAGAGAGAAGGAGAGAGAGGAAGCGGGAAAGAAGAAGAGAGAGCGAAGGAGAGAGAGGAAGAGGGAGAGAGAGAGAGAAGGAGAGAGAGAGGGCGTGGGGGACCAAAGAGGGGAATAAAAGCAGGAATCAAGAGAATTTAGTTTGGCACATGCCTGTAGTTCGGAGGACTTGTAAAATCATATCATGCGCAGGAATCGTAAACTTGAAGCCCTCATATGCTGTAATTATTTCAGTTTGAATGAGGTCCCTTAATTGTTGGTGATGGTAAACCGTAGCAGGCAGGGGCCTGGGGCCCTTGTCTCTCTCTCACACAGTGCTGCGAGGCTAACTTCCCCTCGGGCCCTCGGCTCTCACTGCTCCTGGCGTGTGTGTGTTCGTGGATCACTGGATTTCAACACGCAGGCGCTCTTCTGCACATCTACACTGCACACACTCAAGCATTACAATCACATTTAGCCCCCCCCAACCCCCCCCCCCCCCCCCCCCCCCCACCACCACCCCCACAATGCATTCATCAGGCCGTACATGACTTGTTATGACTGATCTGACGTGTAAATGTCAAACTTCTCATACGCTTTTGATTTATGGATCCACGTAAATACGAGGCCTTTAGGCATGAGCGCACACGATTCGGAGGGAAGTTTTATAGCGTTCTGTAAAAAGACAATACGGCCGTGCGTTTTGACACAGGCGTGTCAGCCATTTTTTTTACACGGCCTTCAGCAGAGATGATGGGAAAGACATGAGGAGGCCAAATAAAAGTTACGTCCTGACGAGGTCCGAGCGGAGACCGAGGGACGCTCACGTCAGGGATATGTGCTCCACTGATATGCAGGCAGGAACCAGAGGGAGTTAGCACATGTTACCATGGCAGCAATAGTGGCAACTGCAATGAAGCTGATGATGATGATGAAGAAAAGGATGAAGCAAAGAATAATGAAGGGGAAAAAAAACGAATGAAATACCGAGAGAATGCCCGTTCTCTGGCTCCACTTCCTTGAGCACGAAAAACAACTTTAATCACAGATGAACTCCTTTTTTTTCTGTTCCTTCTTCCCCCCCCCCTCTCTCTCCCTCTCCCTCCCTCTCTCTCCCCTCTTCTGGTTTTAGTGCTGCTTTTCTGGCTCCCTCCCAAGCCAACCCACACAGCCACATGCAAACATCTATACCAGCCTCTTCAAACAGACTCCCTCCACAGATCAACTGTAAGCAATTAAACCTCTCCTCAGGTCTAAATTATGCCTCATTGACTGTGACACAGAGGTGATTCTTCTGTCCTTTCATAGACCATGTATAATATACAGTATGTATGCAACAGCATGTGTATAAATGATTTGCAAATTTGACATTTATTGTATGAATTAAAGAATCTATATGTTGACAATTAATTTAGTTTCTAGTCGGTTTTGGTCGGCCCCCTGGTTATAATTTAGGAGCATTTCTGTTGTTGAAGAGGGTATTTATTTAAGCTTTTCATTTGTGTCAGTATGTAGTCGTCCCAAAAGGGTTTACTTGTTAGTTTCTGTAAAACACCCTGACACAGTGTGAATTATTTATGGGGTAGAAATATACATATTTAAAATGAAAAAATGAAAATAAATATAAAATAATAATGTAGACCGACAACATAGGTCAGTAAACCCACATAGTGTGTAAGAAAATGTTGCAAATATTAAAAAAAGAAAACAGGATTGAGGATTTTGTGCTCATACAAATAACATTTCAGGTAGATTTTCTTGATTTTCTCACGTTGGCACACATGCATGTATGTATAGTATGCAAGTGTTCTAACAAGTAATTGTCTTATGTGTGTGTGTGTGTGTGTGTGTGTACATGTGTGTGTGTACATGTATGTGTTTAGCAGTGAGTTGGGCATGAAAAGAGAGCTGTTCCTGCTGTCTCTGCTGCCAGTGGGGTTGGCTGAAAGACTGAAAGCAGAGCAGAGGGAAAGAGGGGAGAAGAGGAGGGGGAAGGAGAAGAGAGGAAAGCAGAGGAGAGGAGGGGAGCAGAGAGCAGAGAAAAAGGGGAGAAGAGGAGGGGAAAGGAGAGGAGAGGAAAGCAGAGGAGTGGAGGGGAGCAGAGAGCAGAGAAAAAGGGGAGAAGAGGAGGGGAAAGGAGAGGAGAGGAGGGGAAAGCCGGGAAGGAGAGGAGAGTTGTGCTTCTGCTGATCAGCCATGGAGGGGAGCTACTGGAGCAGGAAGTATCTTAGTATAGCCCAGCTCTTCTGAAGTAACACACACACACACACACACACACACACACACACACACACACACACACACACACACACACACACACACACACACACACACACACACACACACACACACACAATTATCTTAGTATAGCACAGCTCTTCTGAAGTAACGCACACACACACACACACACACACACACACAATTATCTTAGTATAGCACAGCTCTTCTGAAGTAACACACACACACACATTCTGAACACAAAAAAATACACACTGACAAAGATACACAAAAACAAGCAAACACAAAGACACTCGCTCATACACCCACTTACTCATATACTCACTCACTCATGTACTCACTCACTCATATACGCACTCACTCACTCACTCATATATGCACTCACTCACTCATATACTCACTCACTCATATACTCACTCATATAGTCACTCACTCACTCATAAACTCACTCACTCACTCATATAATCACTCACTCACTCATATACTCACTTACTCACTCACTCACTCACTCATATACTCACTCACTCACTCACTCATATACTCACTCACTCATATACTCACTCATATACTCACTTACTCACTCACTCATATACTCACTCACTCACTCACTCATATACTCACTCACTCTCTCACTCATATACTCACTCACTCACTCACTCATATACTCACTCACTCACTCATATACTCACTCACTCATATACTCACTCACTCATGTACTCACTCACTCACTCATATACGCACTCACTCACTCACTCACTCATATACGCAGCACTCACTCACTCACTCATATATGCACTCACTCACTCACTCACTCACTCATATACTCACTCACTCATATACTCACTCACTCATGTACTCACTCACTCATATACGCACTCACTCACTCACTCACTCACTCATATACTCACTCACTCATATACTCACTCACTCATGTACTCACTCACTCATATACGCACTCACTCACTCACTCATATATGCACTCACTCACTCACTCACTCACTCACTCATATACTCACTCACTCATATACTCACTCATATAGTCACTCACTCACTCATATACTCACTCACTCACTCATATACTCACTCACTCATATACTCACTCATATAATCACTCACTCACTCATATACTCACTTACTCACTCACTCACTCACTCATATACTCACTCACTCACTCACTCATACACGCACTCACTCAGATACTCACTCACTCATAAACTCACACACTCACTCACTCATATACTCACTCATATACTCACTCACTCATATACTCACTCATATACTCACTCACTCACTCACTCACTCATATACTCACTCACTCAGATACTCACTCACTCATAAACTCACACACTCACTCACTCATATACTCACTCATATACTCACTCACTCATATACTCACTCATATACTCACTCACTGACTCACTCACTCATATACTCACTCACTCACTCTCTCACTCATATACTCACTCTCTCACTCATTCACTCATATACTCACTCACTCACTCACTCACTCACTCACTTACTCATATAAATACTCACTCACTCATATACTCACTCACTCAGATACATTTCAGGCATAGATTTTAAGAGTACCTTTTAAGGATAGTTGTGAGTGTGTTAAGTATGTTTTTAGTATCACACAATTGTTAGTTGACTGTTACTAATGTGGCATTATCAGAAGTTAGTGCACTTATTCTATATCAGAGCCCAAAAGAGTTGTTCTGAGTTGCAATGGAATGAAAAGTCATAGTCCACTTTTCAGGTACATGTCAAGGGTTTATACGTCAACAACAACATTTCTGATCTGGTTGTGTTTTTATATGCAGGTGAGGAGGAGAACAGGTAACAGTGATTAACATGTCTGCGGCCATCACCATTCAGGAAGTCAGCAGAGGTGAAAGTCGGTGACCCACACACTTCCAGGTAACTCCACTTCCTCATTCTTACCTAGCCTGTTCCCCATCAGCGGCTTCAGAAGATTAAACAGCAGCTTCTCATTTTCTAGAAACATCCATCAGTGAATTATTTCCATTCTTTGTGTCCGTCTCTGTGTGCGTTTGCTATTCTCAGACATGATCTATCTCTCTAATCTCTAATTCAGCTGCTTGGCTAACGCTACATCCCACAACGCTCTTTGTCAGATTTATACACTGTGTTTAAACGATTTAAAGACTCTTTTTTTTGAATAATCTGTTCATGAATCAATTTAGATGTACATATATATATATTTCCTTATTTGTTTAAGACTTGATAAAAGCTTAGGTCAATTAGTGTTCTGTCCCTAATACTCCTCAAGGCCAGCTAGCAGTAGAGATCAAGTGGAGAGGTGACAGGTGCTCAGGCTGTATTCTTCTCCATTTGGAATTTATTTTTTTTTAAATAGGAAATACCAGGGACACACACACACACACACACACACACACACACTCACACACACACCAGGGGCAGAAATCACCCAAATAAAGACTAGACACAGTGACCGAGAGGGCAAGAGGTCTCAATAGAGAAAGCCTGAGCGGGTGAGACAGAGGGGGCCATTTAAAACACACACACACACACACACACACAGACACACACACACACACACACCCAGAATGAGAAAAGGGCAGAAAAAGAAGAAAATGCGGGAAGAAAAGGGAAAGGGGGAAAAATCCCCCTGCAGCCGATGGCACAATGGCGGAGCGGGGGTTAAGTGCTTGGATTTCAGCCGCTGGGATTTGGGGGTTCACATGTAAGCCGCCCCCCCTGAGCGGGGGCCTCGACGGTCATCGGCCATAATCAGAACGATGATATACGGGCCCATTAAAGGAGAGGGCCGCTGACATGGCAAACAAAGGCCCCTCACAGCGCGGCCAGGAAGCATGCCCATCCAGGTGCAATCCCAGCCACACATAACGAGAACAAATTCTTGGGCTCTCCTCCCTCCGCCTCCATTATTCTAGGGCCCAGAAGCCCTCGGAGAGAGGAGGAACCGTGGGGGGGAGGATGGGGGGGGGGGGGGGGGGCACTGGGGTGTGTGTGTGGGGGGGTGGAGGGTGGTTGAGGGGGGAAAAGGGGGGGGGGGGGGATCAGGTACGTTGAAAAGACAGGACATTTGAGGAGGCTTTACGAATCGCTCGGTTGAAACAATGGTCATAATAAAAGTGTCTTCTTACTCCCCCCCCCATACCTGCCTACCGCAGCGCTCCACCTTTCTGCCTTCTCTCTGTCTCGCTGTCTCTCTCTCTCTCTCTCTCTCTTTTTTTCTCTCTCTCTTTCTATCGTTCTCTTTCTATCTCTCTCTCTCTCTCTCTCTGTCTTTCTATCTCTCTCGGTCTCTCTATCAGTATCTCTCTCTGTGTACAAGTCTCTCATTCTCCCTATCTCTATTTCTGTCATACACACCACACACACACACACACATATACACACACACACACACACACACACATACACACACACATATACACACACACACACACACACACACACACACACACACACACAACCACACACACTATGTCTCTCTGATTCATACACAGACACACATACACATTCAAGTCATAGAGTCCACCACACACCCACACACACAACAATTTTGCCCCCCCCCCTACACACACACGTTTTTTTTCTTTTCTTAAACAAATAAATAAATAAGTGTGCCAGACATCATCATGTATGGGCTTTAAATAATAAAGGGTTATTTTAAAGTATATCACTGCATGCCTACCATAATGGTAATGGTACGCTATGGTGCATACAGTATATACTGTACACTCACACACACACACACACAAATATATATATAGATATTAGTAAATAATAAACAGTTGCAAACATGAACATTATAATGATAACCATTGCAACATAATGCATTAAAACGCAAGAGTAAGCCAGTATGTTTGACAGCACAGCTAACATGAACAGCTAATGGTAACCATGATAACCAGAGTTACGTTTCCAGCTTCTTGTTAGTTACTGTGAATGCTACCATTCTGTCACCTTATATTTACCAGTTGTTATTTTTGCCTTAATAAAATTGAGATGTGTCATACATGGGATTGGTACAGTAGGGGTTTAACCTAAATCTAAATGTAGCTATCATCAGCCTAACTGATGAGGCTTAAGCTAGCCATAAACCCCCATTTGGCTGCTACATTT
>NC_137921.1:9489112-9509112 GCF_963457725.1 Sprattus sprattus | reverse complement strand
GTGTGTGGCTCCAGTAAGGTGACTGGGCAGTGAGTGTGTGAGTTAAGGGCTAATGAGCAGGAAACTATGTGCAGTCACTGCAGAGGCTAAGGGGCCGAGCCAGCCCACAGGAAAGCCCACTGATACCTCATCAGGACACACACGCATCTCCTGTGACTCATGCCCTCGCTCCCTTAGCATACACACTCACACACACACACACACACACACACACACACACACACACACACACACACACACACACGCATGCATGCATACACAGATAGAAATTTGTATGCATGCATACATCTGCACACAGACACAAGCACAGACACACAAGTCTTCAAAGAAACACTGATTGGACACTCAGGAGATTTGTCAGACCTGTCATGTGTGTGAATGGGGCTTATCGGAACACCTGGGAAGGTTTGCACCACTTTCACGTCTACAATGATATCTTGGGAGAGGTGATGGTTTTCCCGGTTTCTCCTCTGCCTTTATTTGCATAGACTCCTCAGGTGCAATGATATCTTGCAAAACAGTGCAAAACAGACTTCATGTGCTCCATTTCTAGCTAAAACAAGCCCTCTTCGTCCTCAGCTGATTGGTTGGTTTGTATATGTAGTTACATGTTTGTTCCACATGAAGGTAACTTGCTTGATTTAATTGCAGTTTGTATATTTGTGCTTGGTTTTGGTTCCTCAGCTAGAACTAGCATATTTTTAAGGCATAGTTAACTTTCCCCTCTGAAGAAGCTTATCAGGTTGCCAGTATCTAAGCTTTTCGGGCACTTTGCAGAGATTAAGACGGATATCATTCTCACCAACAGTAACCTCTTTCTGCTCTGCCAACTCGCTCAGTAAGGTGGTCGGAGCTCCGGTGTACACACCCAGAGAGGCAAAACCCGTGGTGACTCCACAAAGCATAACCTTTCAATCGCCTCCACAGTAATTTTTCGCTATGCGATCACTTTGCTGGGCTGTCGGCTGGTCTTCTCAACGTTTTGCCGGTGTTGGGAGTGTGAAGTGGGGGCCGTTGGTGGCTTTGCTGGTGGCTGTCAGTTTGTGGGAAAATGAAAAGGTTTTAATGTAAAGGCTTCACAATGTATCCGTAGTGCACACCTCTCCCATTTGCGTAGGCAAATAGCCAGCATATAAACAGTGACTACCACTCACAAAAGATTTTTTTCCCCCTCCAGAAGTTGTTTTTATTGTTTTTTTTCTTCTATTCAGGTCCGAACAGGTTGCTAGACATTTATATCAAGACCAAAGCGTTCTTTTATTGTCAGATGGTCTTAGCCAACCTGTGTTAAAGCGACAGCCCGCTCTTAAAACGATTATGTTTTCAACCGATAGTTTGATAAACCTTTTCTCATGACCTAATCGTCTGAAGAATGGTGGTAACATGAAGTTAGACAGACACATGGGTTGTGGGTTATATGGCTGATTGAAAGGGCTTACAAATTCAATTCGAGATGGGTGAGGTTTAGTCTTACTGTCGTCATTTCATAAATGTGCTTTTTTTGTGTGTGTGCCCTAAAATATTGCAACATGTGCTGTTGATTTTTTTGAAAAAAAAATATATATTATTACATTGAGTCTTTTCCCCCTAGTATTTTATTAAGAATGATCTAATAAACATGCGTTTGTAATCATAAATGTAGATATGCATCTACATTTGGCCCCGTCATCATTTTCCATACATTTTGTATCTGTCCCTTGTCCCTTTTGTATCTGTCCCCCAAATATTTTCTCTAAACAGCCAGGCTACACATTATACAATTCATATCTTATCTAAAGTATCACATCTACAAATATGCAATATTTATAATATATAATATAATATTAAATGCAAAACAAATGTAGCGCAGAAGAATACATCTCTAACGTGATTTTAGGAAGCTAAAAGGGCTAAAGCCTATATTACAGTAATCGTTTGTAATGATTTGTGCTTTTCTTATAAATATAGTTCTCAAATAATTTCCTCTTTCAAATTCCCAAAACACACTGTTTGTGTAATGTTGTTGGTTGTAGATAAATCTCATAAATATGTATTTGATTATTATTATTTTGATGATTATTATTGTTATTATTATAGATTCACTAAATAAACGGAATCCGTGTGTTAATAGATTCATTGTGTTTTTGGTCAAATATTAAAAGACTTCTTGCCCCCTGCCCTTCCTTACGCGGCTGAAAGATTATGATTAGGCTTCCCAGTGTCCAGGCGGACAGGGTGATTGATGACATCATATTAAGGTCATTTCTGCCTCGCGCTCATTTTCTTTCCTTGCTCGAGGCGATGCCTGCGCCTGCATTTATGTGGCAGCTTCCTCGCTCGCCCGCTTCCTTTGATCTTTGGGGACTTCACGCATGACGTGAAGAACAACAATAATCAAAACACCATAAGCCAGAAAAAGTTCACTCTGGACAAACAGAAAATAAATAAACTCACCTTGTCAGTGGACTACCCACTGTTTGGTTGTTACCCCATAATTACCAGGCGTTTAATTATCCATCAGTAATTATACCTTATTGTAAAGGAGACTAATTTGGCAAATTGGTTGAACATAATTAGCGTCAGTTCCACTCTCTTTATTTTCACGCATTCAATAAATTATTGATTTATTAAATGATTTATTGATGTGTCAATAACAGTCTTTAAAAAAAAAAAAAAAAGGTATTTTCTGAGACATCGAAATTAATTAATTGGAGTAATAGCCCGGTCTCCCCTTTTATTGTTTCAAAAATGACTTGAGCACAATGGTTGATAAAGTGCGTATTCATTTATTTACCAAACACACATGAGCCTCTGTCAAAAATTGAAAAGAAAAAAAGATGACCGTATGACATGACCTAACCACGAATTAACACACATATAAAAGAGAGTGATCTCATGTGTGTCTGTGATCCAATACTGGAAGCATGTTGTATCGAGCATTGTGCATTTTGAATATTTTAAAAGCAAATTGTTTCATTCAGTTTTAATGAAAAGTACACCATGATGAGCAGAGACATATCTATATCCTACATTATCCATTGGTTTCTTTAAATGTTAAATTAGAGACTGTGTATCTGACAGTATGCGATGACAAATGTCATATTTACATGTATGATTTCTTAACCAACGAACAGTCATGAAAGCTATCGAAATGTGTACTCTGGACTCGGTTTGGTGTGTGGACTTACTTTAAAGCGCTTGTCCCTGGTTGACACCTTATCCTCTGACTAGACGTTTTATCATGATGCAGTCATTTTATCATGTTGTGGAGACGCCCGTCCTCTGTAAGGTGAGAGAGCTGCGTACATGCACAGGGACGAGGCGCCTACACCAACAGTAGTCTCCGGCGGCACACTTTAGAGAGCGGGTCTGCAGCGGTCACATTTCCCATTTCCCATAGACACCCAAGGTCTTGAACCCAATTAATGGCTAATAATTACCAAGCCAGCTCCGCTTGTAGCCGCTTGTGTGACTTCATTACGCGGCGTACAGAATAGGCCCCGTCGCTTCTGAATAAGGGGCCACTGTGACACTGCCGCCTGAAAGGACGCGCTGCAGTAGTGCTGTGCTCTCTTTATACACCTCTGAATAACAAGAGGCCAGTAATTGTCATTGATTTGGTGCTTTCTGCGTTTCAGCTGCGTTACTTGTCTGAGACTACTGGCTGTTACCTTTTAGGGCTTCCTGTATAGTGGCTGGGTGCAAAGACTAGTCGAATGTGTATGGTTTGCAAGTAATGTTGCAAATACTCCGTTTATTCTCCTGCATTTGCATTCAATATTTTTAAATATACTCTCTCTCGCTGTGTGTGTGTATGTGTGTGTATGTCTGTCTGTGTGTGTGTGTGTGTGTGTGTGTGTGTGTGTGTGTGTGTGTGTGTGTGTGTGTGTGAGAGAGAGAGATAGAGAGGTGGAGAGAGAGAGTTTGTTACAGAGTTACCAAAAAGGCGGGGTACCAAAGGAATTAGCAGCTATAGTCACTGTATAATTGAAGTTACATGTCTTTGTTTTGAAGTGCTCTAACGTTCTCGGTTCCTAACCGTGACTGGGTAGCTTTCACTCCCTATATCTTGTGTGGCGGGAGATGTTATCTGCACGTAACCCTTAATCCGGAGCCTTGTCCTCCGTGGATAAAGCTTCGGTTTCAGCCTGAAAGACGAAATCGCACCCCGGCGTCTAGTCTGACGTGGACCTACTGTACTACGTCATGCATTTTGTCTTCGCATGGGGTGCATGAACTTAAATACAAACCCCAACTGCATATACACACCTTTGTTACCACCACCAGTGCCGTCATCATCCTTATTATTATTTTCACTTCCATGTCATAACTTGTAGTGGAAGCGAAAGGTTAATCTTAGAGGGGTAATTAGTGTTGCGGTCGTCTAGATTACAAGGATTGGGTCCAGTAGTTTGGCATGGTGAAAATTGCCCAGGCTTCTAGATGTTTTTTATTTTTATTTTTAAAATAAGATAAACAAAATAAATAAAGAAAAACACAGATACATTCATATATGATAATATTTTTAGTTTATTTTTGACTGTCCTTGTAATTGCACAATGTATAATCTAGGATGCAGCATTGGACAGACATCCAAATTTGGATGACACAATATGATACAAAATTAAAAATAATGACAATAAACGTAATATATACACACAATGTCGAAGCGCGCTTCATGGAGATTCCAAGGAGTTGGAGCGAAAGCCTTTGAACATAGGCTGGTATATCCACATGTTGAGATGTGTCCGTCAGGCTAGCTATGGTAAGGTGTCTAATTACTCTCCATGTCTTAATTAACTAAATATGATTCTCAAAAATATTAGATAGTTGTCTATTCTTTAAAAAAGAATAAAGTCATTGAAACATAACATGAGAAAAGAAATAAGAATGGAGACGTTAAATCGGATACTGGCGTGGCCCTGAGTACAGGTCACCTCTCTTCCGGTTCGTGGGTTAGAGCCAATCCCTTCCTGCGAAGAAACCACAGGGAAATGGCAACAATCTGGAAAGAAACGACTCCAAACGCGTGGTTACAGAGCCATCCCGTCTCCAGGAACTCGTAAAATGTAGACGTTTAAATGACGCAGAAAAACGGTTCCCCAATGGGCGAGCGCAGAAGCGCAACACTTTCTTTACAAGTGTAATTACAGTTAATCGCTCTTTTTAAAAAGGTGTTGCTGAAATAATTTGTCTTGCCTGGTGCGTGAGAGAAATTCGTTTCGTTTAAATTGTTCTGGATGCCGGGTGTCAACATGGCTTCACTCGGGCAACAGAAAGCTATTGTTGAGAATTGCTGAACGGTTCCTGCGTTTCTTCCGCACTCCCTTGACATATCAAATGTGGCTGCAAAGGTAACGCTCGGGGCTCTACGGCGTCAGCTGTGTAAAAATGGCTCCACAACAAACTGGAATAATTTAGATTCTCTTTTTTCTGTCACGCAGCCACACCCGACTTTTCCCCTACCTGTTGCGTTACCAGGCTATCAGTCATTTGCAAAACATTTCTTTAGCATACGCGTGCCTTTTTTTCCACACACCTCAAACGTACCGTGTCATCTGCTTGTGTTTTTCTCTTTGGAATAAAGAGTAGCCTCTAATGCGGTTGTTTGCTCAACCTAATTTGCGAGTTTATTACACCGTGTCTGCCAGCCACCTAAATCCATTTAACACAAGAGTGGCCTCGGAAAGGTCTCAGAAATAATCCACTTAAGGCTTTCAGCAGAGCGGTACTCGACATTCGTGCTGCAGCACTTCTCAGACGATATTACAGAGTTGGCACTTCCATTGGCGCGCAACCGCACGGGCTTATCAATACACTCTATTGGCTGCAGCAAAGCCAAGCTTCCTTGATCGATATTCCCATTTGATAAAATTGTTGCCACGTAAAGATAAGACAGAATGCAGGTGTTTAAAGATATCTGGTGTTGCGTTTGAGTCAGATGTAATAGCCTGTATCAGGTGAGAATGGATCCGCCAATGTTACTGCTGTCTAAGTTGCCCGAGCAAACAAAAGAGTTTGCCGCCCAGGAACCAATTGCTGATGCGAGTTTTTACCTGTTTCAAACTGTGTCGTCCTGACGAGTAGTTCAAAGTTTAGGTACATTAGCTCCGGTGATGAGATTTCAAATGAAAAAAGGAAGAGGAGGAGGATTTTCCTATAAGCTAATGTCAGGTAACCGTGCCATAGGCCACACTCAAACGCACACAAACTGCCCCAGTATTGTTTTTAAAATAAATGCAGTTGCTTGTACCCTCGTCCTGGCTATTGACATTTGTAATGCAACTATTACACAACTTGTAACACCACCCGGTAAGGCTGCCACTAGCTTAACCTATTATTAAGCCATTTCACGAGTTGAATAACTATCACAATTCCTTTCGTTGCAGCCATTGTTCTGTCGACTAATAGACCTATTGTAGTCATACCGACGAGTAAGATGAACGACGGCATCAATACATGTCTGTTGGTCCTTCGTGGGTCCCTAAATCGAAAGTTCACAGCGTGCTTTGATGTCGGCTGCCGGCTGCCGTCGGCCAGCTGTCTCCTGGGAACCCTATCAAAGGCCAGATCCGGTCCATCACTTTAAACAGTGTGAGCCATTTAATACCACGCTCTGACATGGAAATGATTTTATCATTGGGGAATGGACCCTTTTATAAAAGGCGACGTGTTAAATTGTTTCTAAATTAGCATTAAAGCGATGAGCAACTCTCAGAGTGAAAAGTATACCCATTTAAAACTCGTGCAGTATTATGGAATGTAGCCTACTGCGGCAGGTGTGTACATGAGCAAACAAGTCGTCTATAATGGCAATAAAGCAATTACAAATAGTTTTAAATGTATTATAATCTAGTAACATTTTTATGTCATTCAAATTTTAAATGTAATACAAATTGCATTTTATTTAGTCGAGCAAATAAAATATAAAATAAATATGAATACAATAAATAACAGCAACAAGAACAATCATAATATAATTCAAATAATAACAATAATAATAATTATAATTGCAAAATTGCCTGTTCATGGCCAGGATTGGCAAGGGCAGTAGCCGAGATCTGTAAACACTCGATCACTTCTGGAGACATATGTGCATAACGTGCCCTCCAAGGTCATTCTCTATTTAGTTATTTTCTATGGGATTAGCATACATTTTGTTTCCACTGACATGCCAGCATTGAAGTAGTAATATGACTTTTATGTAGTTGTAATTTGTGTGAATACAGAAAACATTTGAAAATAGAATTTAGCCTATCTGTGTTTTTAAATTTTGATCCTGTATTTATATCCATTGTCATCAATTGCTGGACAAATTGGCCCATCCATATATTTTGAATTTATTTTGCCTCCTGCAGGATTTCAGAATACTGTCAGATACACATGAGTTCAGCCGGTTACAAAAATCATGCACACCTCACTTCACAGGCGTACCGCACTTCACGCACGCATGCACGCACACACACACACACACTCAGCTGTCATTTAACACAGACAACATTTACATGAGATGTATGTAAGGCGCTTGAGTCGGTGAAGACGTGCCGCGGCGAAGCGTCAGATGTCAGAACATCACCTTAACATACACCGGACGCATGCACGAGAGACAGGCAGAATGCCCGTGAGCCATACTTACAGATGGAAAAATAGTCGGGGTCGCTCGCGCCGTCTACCCGTAGTTGCGTTCATTGTCGAATACGTCCTATTGATGTAGTGTTGTTGTTGATAAAGTCAAAGAAGTGCAAGAAATTAAAAGACCGCTGGTATATCTGAGTGTGCATATCTCTGCAGGATATTACGGTTACGACGAACATGTTGACATGCTTACCTGTGCTGGCACCCACACATGTACACACACTCTCTCCCACACTCACACACACAATCACCTCCGCAGAGACTGCGGGGAGGGCTGCCGCATGGAGCGCCTGTGTCTCGTGCTGAGTCCGCGATGGAGGCACAGTAGGCTACATACGGGGCTGAATCACCCGCCCGGCTCACACCACCTCACGCGCTACCACGTTGTGAGGTTTGCTCTAAATGAATAACATTACAGTACAAAGTCGGTTGACCCATGAGGCTATATTGGTCCTTTTTTTATTATAATATAAAACCACAAACTGAACGCCGAGTAGGCTATATTTAACAATAAATAATTGTGAAAGATAAAACCCAATATTAAAATATAAATATATTTGTTGTTTTATTTTAAACAGTGGCAGGAAATTATGTCAAAACAATAATGTTAAATGTTATAACATTGGGCCTCCATAGAGGCAATATAGGCTATAATCATTACAGCAACAATAATGACAAAAATAATATTTGGCGTTGTTGAAACTGACAACAATACACTGAGTACAAGTTCATTAACAACGGGAGAGATGTACTTTACCTCTTCGTCTAACACCGGTGTGTCCACGCTCTTTACCGGACGTGTAACGGGCTTACTGTAAATATTCGATTCGATCAGGATCACCTTGCTGGGGGAGATGCGACCTTGACCCCGCATACCGGGCTGTGTCCAGCGCGAGACCGGATCCCGCAGGTTTGCGCAAAATAAGACTTATAGCTCTTAAAGGAGTCGCGAGGAGAAGGGAGGGGGGCGCGAGATGGTGCGGGGAGCGGGAGGGAGGGAGGAGGGAAAGAGATAAGTGATCTAAAGGGGAGACGATAGGACAAAAAGTGATGATGATGAATACATTGGAAAGTTTTTTGGCCCTGACGAGGGTGTCAGATTGAATGGCCTGTGCGCATGTGCGAAGGTGTCCAAACTGACAATGCTTGTGAGATGAAGATAGTGTTGTTGCTGCTTCTGGGCTCAAGGAGGACGAGAGGAATCTACAAGCCGACAAGATGAGATCCAAGGCGAGGGCGAGGAAACTGGCCAAAAGTAGGTGTATTTTCCCTTCTCTCACTAGCAACCGGCAGCCCGATACTTTGAACCCTCGTGCAGATCACTAAAGAGTCAGTTTCATTGATCAGTTCCTGTTAGGAACGTGTCTTTGTCCCGTATATTCCTTTTTAAAAAGTATCCATCTGTGCGTGAAAGCTAAAATTCTCCGTAGTCCGTATGCCCACCCTTTTCGCCGTAGCTGCTTCGCTTTGCTTGTTCTCAACGTCAGAAGTTATATGTGATGAAACAACACCGCTGGTGGTTTCGCTCAAATGATAAGGAGGTAAAAAGCCTTAGCAAATCCTTGTGAGTGCTCCGCCACTAAATATTCTGTTTTTGATGCCGAAATGCAAGAAATGGCGAAGAATCGTTGCGCTAAAGTTAGCGAAAAGTTGTCAAAAGGGATAGTAACTTTTTATTGAGTCCTTCCAAGTCTTGTGAAACAATATTCCAAGCTTTTAATAGTGGGCGCTCGTGCACTGCTCAAGGTTGTGTGCAACAGTGAATGAGGCGCGAGCTGCTCCAAGCAACTCATTCACCGACAAGTGGACGCGATAGAGGAGAGGGGGAATTCGAAAGAAAACGGCTATATTTTCACGAGGATTTTTTTTTCCAAATGTATTTTTCTGCATTACAAGAAATAGCCTACACAAACCGGACCGCTGCGCTGTGTAGGCTGCAGTTTTTCCATTTGGGAATAGCAATCAATAATGCCTTATGCAACAAACACAGTAGGCTACTTTTGCCTGGACTGCTGCTCCACTCGTGTGGGGAAAAAATCGTTTGTTCTTCTGAGGAATGTTTATACCCGACGTGATTTAAGAGTATTTGCTTCTGAAGTCTAATAACATTTTTATAGGATATTTTTACTTGTCTGACTTCTCACGGAGTAGGCTTGTTTGTCAGTTGTCTTTGAATTCATTTATGGTTACAAATCCAAGTTGAGAACTAAAGTAAATAAATTAATATATTTTGTGACTGTGCTTGCAGGTTGTTCTTTTGCGTTCACGCATTTTTGTGGTCTGTGAAAGCTGTAGTTGTTGCTTTATTTGGCGTTGTTTTTCACTACATTCAGGTGACGTTTGCAAGGCCCGATTGAACTGTACAATTGGAACAAATAATGTTGCAAAATTCTTATGAAAATATTGAGAAAAGGAAGGCACAACACCCTTTCTTTAGGGTAACTGAGAATGAGTGTTGTTGTTTTGTAGAAGGGGATACTTTCTTGCCGTGTACTGAATGTTCATTTAACCAGGGAATGTCTGAGCAATGTAGTCTTGTTTGAAGGTTTTACGGCCTTTTCTAAAAATAATAATAAAACATATTTTCGAAAAGACAACCTGGCTCCTCGTCGGAATGGTGTAGAAATTAAACATTGTTGCATTGTTGCATATGTAATTTATATTTATTATAAGATGTATTATTATCAATACATGCTTTCTTGCCATTAAACAACTTAGGCTATGTGTAACATAGGCTACTATCACATGATATTTCTTCAACATGAATCATAGATTTAATCATATATTTTAGCCCGAAGTGAAAATACTGACGTACGTGTATGGATCTTAATTGTAGGCGTATTTTGTGACCTAGGTTTCTCCATGAATTTTATTATTTGCTATGTACATGTTGCTGCGGTCGGTTGTGTGTGTGTGTGTGTGTGTGTGTGTGTGTGTGTGTGTGTGTGTGTTTGTGAGGGGGGGTGAAATGGCCTGCTGCAGCTTCGGTGATTCTCTGTTGAACTGTTGGATGAGGCCCAGGCTGCACACGTGTGATTACCTGTTGATCCTCGCGCTAATTGGGATAAATACCTAGTCCTGCCAGACGGCACGCACCACGGCCTGCCTTGGCACTAATTAAATACTTCTCAGAGCCCGGGCACATTATTATCAAATGTTCATCGACAAACTATTATCAGAGGCAATTAGTCTGGTGGTTTGAGAAACGGGGGTCGACGTGGACACACGATTCTGACCCCGTTTTTGGACTGATACCGGCATCATTCAAAACAGGGCCTAACGCAGCTCTCCAGCAGGGAGACTCTCGCACTGCTACAACACCCTGTCTTCTCGAGTCAGTGACACGAGCTGTGGAGAGGTCACCGAGCACGGGACCTCACCACCACGGCTCGCGCACAAAAGAGCAATAACGGGTGGACAATGACGTCTCTCCTGCACAGGCTTCTGGCGTTGTATTTTTTTAACAGTGGAAAGTTGATGGTCACACACCACTCGCTTATGTCTGAAACGAGCTGCAGGGTCCTGCTGAAACGCAGAGTGAGAGAGAGAGAGAGTGTGAGAGAGAGTTAAGGGATGAAAGCTCCCTCTAAAAGTCAGTTTTAGGTAATTACCTAGCTCATGGAGACTCGGCCTCAGAAGTGATGTTGTCTTGACAAAGCCAACTTTTGTTCAACTTCACAAATTGCTCAAGTTGATCTTTGCGCGACCGCTTGTTGGTGTGGTTTCAAATATGTGCAATGATTTTTGTTAATTTGAACGTGATACATTTTTGCCATTTGAATATGATACAAATATTTTGATGGCCTTTAACCCAGGTTGTGACTAATTCTCTTTGCGGACATATGCCTGTCTGTCGACATGCAAATACAGAGGACCCGGGAATACAGGAGCGAGCATGTTTTAGGCCGTTTAATTTTATTTTCATCTTGGTTTAATGTATTGCGATGTAATACACACAAATACAGTCAAATATGCAAAACGGGGTTTGACCTAAATAAGTAGCCTATATTTTTAAGTAATTCATGACAGTAGGTATTATTGTTAATTATTCTTGGTATCGTTGTTGTTATTGTTATAAATAATAATTCATAATGAATGAGGTGACATTTATTTACGTAGCTGGACTAAAATAAAGGTGACATTCCTTTAGAAACCAGCCTGATAACAAAATCTGCAACCCTTCTACATTATAGTTAAGTGTATGAAAGTCATTTTTAATTCATTTAAATTTTTGAAACTTAATAAACAAACTATCTATTGTGAGCCAAGAAATTGTGATGGCACTCAGTCCGTGAGAATGTAAATTGAATGTCCCCCCCACACCCACCCCACACCGGGCCCAAGGGAGCCGGTTATCAAGCGTGCGAGCCTCGCAACCTGGCCGCCTGTTCGCTTGGCCCAGCATAATTAGCCATGGACCTTTTTAAACAGCGCACCTCTTAACAGTGGCAGCGTGTTCAGTATGATCGTTTTGTGATGTGTGTGTGTGTGTGTGAACGCTGTTTTCTTTCCCTTGGCGTTGCGGTTCAACTGGTTTTATGGCGTGGTGTTTACAGTGAATACTTTGAGGGCATATATTTGAACATGTAGCTTATTGTACTCATCTTATATGTTGGGACTTGTTGATCGATGCGAGGTATAATATTCAGCGTCACGCTGGCTGGCAGTCATTCTACATCTGATGACGCTATATTGTTGACCTCGACCTCACAACCACTCACACACACACACACACACACACACACACACACACACACAGGTGTTTGTGTATCATAAAATCTCACATGCATTAAAAAAAAAAAAAAGCAACCAGTCACAGCTGAAGTAAATCAGGCTACATATATATAATTGATTTTTCACAAGCAACATGGGGCACAAATTAGGTCACATTTACACAACTTCAAATTAAAAAATATTATTTATTTATTTATTTCCATTTAGGCAACAGTAGCGAAACAGACGGCACATTTAACCTCTCCCTCGAGTAGCCCTTCCGCGTAAACATTGCACTGTCGTTTGGTAATCCTGCGGAATTAAACTCAAAAGAGCAAAATGGACACGACAGAAAATGAGCTGTCACACGATACATCTAAACGGTCCTTGTGAGCGTAATGAATTTATGAATTAATAATATCCATTATTATCTTTACTATCACCACGACGATGGTGATGATCACCGTCGAATAATTTAATATCGTGTTTAAACACACACATACACACACACACACACACACACACACACACACACACACACACACTTGAGAGTTCCTTGCTCTAATGGAAAATCGAGATAAATTGTTTCATTCAGAAAAGATTCCGCGCTTTCCCTGCTGCTCCTGCGCCAGACCTGCCGCAATTTAAATGCACCAATGACGTCATTAAATAAATATGTAGCCCGGACACTTATCATCGGGTATCAACACTCCGGCTAGCACAGAGGCCCCTTATGAGAAAGCAGTCGCAAGAAATTTGAGGTTTGTGAGAGAGCTGGGACACACACACACACACACACACACACACACACACTCACACACTCACAAACACACAGAGTGCCACAAGAGACTAGCATTTGTTGGCAGAAGAGCCATAATAGATGAGGGTCTGGTTTACTATATGCTCTAGTAATAATAAAAACATTTCCTCACACATCCACCCTCCCAACTCTTAGCCATATACAACCCATTCCATCCTCTTTTGACACATATATTACTCACTCATACACACACACACACACACAAACCCCCCCCCACACACACACACACAAACCCACAATGCACTTCACCTCCCTTTACCTGGCCCAGTGAATGAGAGCCAGCAACATGTAGTGCTTTCATGGCAGCGTACTGTGGTAGAGGCTCCCCTGCCCAGCCCAGCCCTGCCCTGCCCCGCTCCTGTGCACTGTCTGTGGCCACATGCCCAAGTCCAGCGTCGTCGCCATGTTTTGACAGACACTACCATAACCCTGCAAACCCAGTGTGTTAAAGCAGCTCGCCGCCTGGCCGCCAGGTTGTCTATCTGTCTGACCGAGCACGGCCCCGGTGCTTCTGCCGGCACACTCGCGGTGGACGTGCATTACAAACACGGCGGGTCCCCCCAAGGCACACGGCTGGAGGGCTGACTTGAGAGCAGTGCATTGTGGGATGCAGCGGGAAGTACAGAGAAAGCCAGTGGTGTGTAAAGACCCATATTGGAGCGTCCGATGCCAGACACATAATCTTTAAGGTGTGAGTTTGTCTTTGATAAGGGGATCTGGCGAGAGGCGCGCTTAAGTGCTACCTTTTGTGTGACCGGTCTCAGATGTGATAATGTCCTTAATGGAGGGAGAGAGAGAGAGAGAGGAAAGAGAGAGAGAGAGAGAGAGAGAGAGAGAGAGAGAGAGAGAGAGTGGAAGTAAATGACTGAGTGAGATATTTGTTAGAAGGAAGAGGGTGTTTCACCAGCACCTCGTGAGACTGGCTAGACAAAGTTCAGTTGTGTTTGTGTGTTTGTTTGCGTACATGTGTGTGTGTACTTGTGCCAAGCCTGCCAGCTGCCCAGGCTGGATGACCTGATTCATTCTAACTGAAATGAATCTGAAGAATTGTACTGTTGTTTTAATGTTTGTAATAACCAACTCGCACCATATGTGCACACAAACGATCCCCCTCTGTCTTCCTCCTCCTCCTCCTCCCTCCCTGTCCTCCCTCTCTTTCTCTCCCTGAAGAGTCTGTGCCGTTGTGCCGTTGTGCAGTTGTGCCGTTGTGCCGTGTTAACCCCAATCTTTACAAAGTGGAAAGGTTGAGTGTCTCTGCTGGGGATCCAGCAGGAGCTGGACGTGGCTGTGCCCACAGAAAGTGAGAGAGAGAGAGAGAGAGAGAGAGAGAGAGAGAGAGAGAGAGAGAGAGAGAGAAACATAGAGAAAGTATGAAGCAAAGAAAGAGAGAGAGAGAGAGAGAGAGAGAGAGAGAGAGAGAGAGAGAGAGAGAGAGAGAGAGAGAGAAACATAGAGAAAGTATGAGGCAACGAAAGAGAGAGAGAGAGAGAGTGTGAAATGGAGAGAACGTATGAGGTAAAGAAAGAGAGAGAGATAGAGAGTGTGAAACGGAGAGAACGTATGAGGAAAAGAAAGAGAGAGAGATAGATAGAGGGGGGAAGAGAGAGTGTGAAGCGTAGAGAGTGTATGAGGTAAATAAAAGGAGAGACAGAGGGAGAGAGAGAGAGGGAGGGAGGGAGAGATATTGAGAGTGAGAGAGAGGGAGGGAGAGAGATTGAGAGGGAGGGAGAGGGAGGGAGAGAGATTGAGAGGGAGGGAGGGAGAGAGAGAGCAAGGGAGAGAGGGAGGTAGGGAGAGAGAGAGGGAGGGAGGGTGAGAGAGAGCAGAACTGCCTCAGGTGGCAAGCCCTCTTTGATGTGCCCTGTGGTTGGTTAGAGGTAAGGCACTGTGAGCTCGACCTTGCCCAAGACTGTGACACGTGACTCACAGTGCCCTCTCCACTCTACCACTTCCTGCTTCTGTGTGTGTGTGTGTGTCTGTCTGTCTCTGTCTGTGTGTGTGTGTGCGTGTATGTGTGTGTGTGTGTGTGTGTGTGTGTGTGTGTGTGTGTGTGTGTGTGCGTGTGTGTGTGTGTGTGTGTGTGTGTGTGTGTGTGTGTGTGTGTGTGTGTGTGTTTGTCTTTCATTGATTTGTGCATATTTACATGTTGGTGTATAGATATATTTTGGAAGTGTGTGCCTACATGTGTGTATCTGGACATTCGGGTAGGTGGGGGAGGGGTTGTTTAGTGTCTGCTACTGTGTTTGCAATGGCTGTGTATGGATATATGTGAGTGTTTTATTGTGTGCGTGTGTGTATGTGTGTGTGTGTGTGTGTGTGTGTGTGTGTGTGTGTGTGTGAGAGAGTGCATTCTGGAGTGTATGTGGCTATTCCTGAGTTTGTGGTTGTTTAGAGATGTTTTCTCACTTGTGCATGCATGTTTTTATAAAGTCTGTATGTTTGTGTGAGTGTGTGTGTGTGTGTGTGTGTGTGTGTGTGTGTGTGTGTGTGTGTGTGTGTGTGTGTGTGTGTGTGTGTGTGTGTGTGTGTGTGTGCTTGTGGGGGTTGGTGCGCCTCTCTGTGTGTGTGTGAGCTCAGGTACTCATTCGTCTGCACTTTTTTGGGTTTATTGCGTAGCCTTTAAATATTAGCGTGTGACATTACCCCATCACACTAACGCATAGCGATTTCAGTGTCATTAAAATCTCATCTTTATCAGTCATGACATTGCGGCGGCTTCGCACTATAGGTTGGCTTCGCCTGTGTTGGCTGTGTCTGTGCAGTATAACCCACTGCCTGTGCTGGCTGTGGTGCTGTTGGCTGTGTCTATGCAGTATAACCCACTGCCTGTGCTGGCTGTGGTGCTGTTGGCTGTGTCTATGCAGTATAACCCACTGCCTGTGCTGGCTGTGGTGCATTGGCTGTGTCTGTGCAGTATAACCCACTGCCTGTGCTGGCCGTGGTGCCGTTGGCTGTGTCTGTGCAGTATAACCCACTGCCTCTGGTGGCTGTGGTGCCGTTGGCTGTGTCTGTGCAGTATAACCCACTGCCTGTGCTGGCTGTGGTGCCTGCTGCTGGCTGTGTCTGTGCAGTATAACCCACTGCATGTGCTGGCTGTGGTGCCTGCTGTTGGCTGTGTCTGTGCAGTATAACCCACTGCATGTGCTGGCTGTGGTGCCTGCTGTTGGCTGTGTCTGTGCAGTATAACCCACTGCCTGTTGCCAGGTCTATTCCAGTCAGCTTTGAGCAGTCCCAGCCCCGCGCTGGCTCTACGCTGTTTTAGGCTGTCTCTTTATCTTAGTCAGTTACTGGCTTTCACAGTGTTTTGGCAGTTATATGTGCATGTCTTAAAGATGAGTTAGCACCCTGTTTGTGAATGTGTGTGTGTGTGTGTGTGTGTGTGTGTGTGTGTGTGTGTGTGTGTGTGTGTGTGTGTAGTTTTGCTCCAAGGGATTTGTGTGTGTGTGTGTGTGTTAACTTGAAGCTCCTGCAATGAGGAAGATGATGGATGAAGGTTGGAGCGGTGCAGGGGAACAGTGTGTGCTGGTTGGGATCGTCGCTGTGTGTGGGGTTAATTCTAGCTTGTTGAGGCCATTCAGTGTCTGAATGTGTGTGTGTGTGTGTGTGTGTGTGTGTGTGTGTGTGTGTGTGTGTGTGTGTGTGTGTGTGTGTGTGTGTGTCTGTGTCTGTGAAAACAGAGGTTATCATGTTACACACCAACTTTGTCTACTATCAGCTATCCTACTCACACACACACACACACACACACACACACACACACACACACACACACACACACACACATACACACACACACAGAGAGAGAGAGAGAGAGCAAAAAGGCCTATTTGTTTTTTTGCACGTCTTATTTCTCCATGTTCTGTCTGTCTTTATTTTCTGAACAGTCTTGCCTTCTTATGGCTTGAAAACTGTACTGGAGGACTGGAGGGTAACCTTTGCCTTATTTATTTTTTTCCATTTGTGTCTCTCGTCATTGGATACCAGGCTTTTGGAATTATTTTGACCTGCTAGGCTTAGTGTAAGATGCAGACTGAAACCTTATTCTCAGGGCTAGTGTTTTATTCTGTGTGTTAGCGGCAGGCTACCTTTTAAAAAGCTGTGCTAAAACGACGAGAGACAGAGAGAGAGAGCGAGTGCGACAGACAGAGAGAGAGAGAGAGAGAGAGAGAGTAAGAGAGAGAGAAAGAGAGAAAGAGAGAGAGAGAGAGAGACGACTACGGCGTTTCTCTACACTTTAACGATGGCCGACTCCGAGTGTGAGGCCTGTGTAGAACCTGACGTCACATCACATCTCTCACCAGGGGCATGATGGGAAGCCATTTGTGTGTCAGTCGTCCAATCAGCAGCTTGTGACGGAGCAGCACGGTGCTGCGACCAGCCCCGCGTGTGGGGAGGAACACACACACACACACACACACACACACACACACACTCACACACACACACACACACACACACGCACACCCAGAGGGTACACTTTTACTCCCGGAGTTTTGGGCACACCGAGAAATAATTAGCTCTCGAGCATGTGTTCAGCGGGGCTAATTTTAGGCCATAAAATGTCTCACGTCGGAGTCCCTGCCCAGAAAGTGCCAGTAAAGTTGCAATGGCCACTCACGCTCCTTAAGAGCCGGGCAAAGGGGGTTTACATGCTCTTTGGAAGCCAAATTAATATTGTGACGGACAAGGAAACGTGTCTTCAATTTGTACACATAAATTGGAGCCTGATGATTGTCTTCCTTCATTAACCAACCTCGCTCAGTCACATGGACCAGAGTGTGTGAAGCCAGCAATAGTTGCTGGTTGGTTGTTTTATTTAACTGAAAATATAAGGGAGGACAATATGATTTATATTTTCAAATAAAATAATACACATTATTTTGGGATTTTTCACGTGATTGTATTTAATTGTATTCATGAGTGTGTGTGTGTGTGTGTGTGTTTGTGTGGGCGCTTGTGTTTGTTCAAAAGCATATGTATGTTTGTGTGTGTGTGTGAATATGTGATACTTGGCTGCAACTGTGCCATGCTAATAAGTGGACATCCTACCCAGTTATGTTAAGTTGTGTGGAGGCGGGGGACGTGTGTGTGTGTGTGTGTGTGTGTGTGTGTGGAGGGGGGTCTGCAGCCCCGGAGGTTTTGGCACCAATGAGTGTATTTACAACACCCTCTTGTTCCCTGGCACTGTTGGCCTCTGCAGTGAAGCCACACTCATGCAGCCTGTTCCCTACCTGCTCCTCTCTCTCCTCTTTCTCTCCTTTCCTCTTCTCCTCTTTTCTTTTCTCCTCTCCTCCTCTTCTATTCTCCTCTCCCCTCTCCACTCTTTTCCTCTTCTCTTCTCTCCTTCTCTCCCATCCTATCCTCCTCTTCTCTTCGCCTCTCCTGTCCTATCTCTCTCTCTCTTTCTCTCTCTCCGTCTCTCCTCTCCTCTCCTCTCCTCTCCTCCGTCTGCTTCGGTGTCCTCCTCTCGCCCTTGTCTCCCCTCCTTGTTTCCTCCGCCCGGGGGCTGTTTTGTCAGAGACACAGCCCCAGACCTTGATGTTCCACCCTGGGCAGATAAGGCTGCTAACGTTGCCCCTCCTGGGGGTTCTTCCAGAGGGATGAATTTAGCGGGCGGTCCTTTCATGTCCCACGCCAACGCCGGCCCGTTCAAAGGCCCCGAGCCCCCTCTTCTATCGGGCCGCGCTTATCTCCGGTCCAGCCCCGGCCCGCCGTGTCATTAACACAAGAGATGGGCATGTAGTGTCTCATTAAAGCCGATTAAAATAGACTCACCAAAGACAGCGAGCGAGAGAGCGAGAGAGAGCGAGAGAGAGAGAGAGAGAGAGAGAGAAAGAGAGAGAGAAGGGGATTTTCGGAGAAGAGATCAGATTCTTTGAGTTGCCATGATAAAGGATTCTTTTTATGTTGCCAAGAGACCGTCCTGAGCCACTCTATCAGGCCCACGTCATGATTTCTTTTCTTTCTTTTTTTTCTCTTTCTCTCTCTCTCTTTCTCTCTCTCTCTCTCTCTTTTTTTCTCGAGGAATGCTGGGATAGGTAGTATAATTGAGCTGTCATTATCAAGTGAAAGTTTCTGGCAGTTGGGGCCAGTATTTGTTTAATACTTAACTTTCTTTGAGAAACTATGAACTGTGGAGGAGAGGACAAGAGGAGTAGAGAAGGGTGGGGTGGGGGTGGGGGGGGGGGGGGGGGGTGGGGTGGGGGGGGCCTGTTCCCTGATGAATGTAGTGCTTATTTTACTGCCTCTTCAAGTATGCCTGTCTATGAAAATTGGCTTAATTATATCAATGGTGTGTTTCTCTTTTCTTTTTTTTTTCTCTCTTTAGGTTTGCAACACAATTAGCCCATCTTGGTGGCTGCAATTTATTTTCATAAAAAATTAAACGGCTGGCATGTTGATTATGGCGCTCCCGCAAGAGCGAGCGAGCGAGCGAGCGCCTGCTCCACTGATGTGTTTAATTTCATTAACCAACGCGTAGTGTGCTGAAGAAAAAAATCTAGTAAATCCTCAAGCAGCCTCTGTGTTCTTAAAATGAACTTAAGGGCCAACGTTCGGCACAAACATCGGGACATGACAGGCCTGGTCAGTGGACTGCTCCTCTGTTGGTTTTTTCATAGGTCCAGCCTGTGTGTTTTAAGAGGGGTAAAGAGTGAGTGTTATCATTGGTGGTTTATCAAGCCTTGTCTCTGTGTGCGAACAGCCTTTTGTCACTCTGGTATACACAGTTGAATAGCCTCTTATTAGACCCCATCTGTTTATTGTATTATGCAGAGAACATGTGTATCGGGAGTGTTTTTCTAATTTGATTGATTTATTTGGACGGGGAAGAAACATCAGCTTAAACTCACAA
>NC_137921.1:9476612-9479112 GCF_963457725.1 Sprattus sprattus | reverse complement strand
CGTTTCCATATCGTGATCGATCTTGAAGACGACCATGATCTACTTTTCATGCGAATCGAGGAGATCGTGATCATTTATGTCCTGCTAATGTATCCAAAGTTCACGTAACATTTTGATGGCGTGGATCCGATCTACGTTTACAAACCAACAGTATGATTGCAATGCCAGACGGCTGTGCCAATTGGCCAGATGATATCACCAGATTATATGATGTCTTTGAGGAGCTGGTGCCAAAAGTCAAAGTCAGCAGTGTAACAGTAGTCCGCTTTGTCATACATCCTTTCTAAAGCATTAGAGCAGTCGAACACTACGGCCAAAGCGACAAACGATGAGATGAAAGAGATGACTCACATTTTATCTAGCCATTGCCATAACCATATAGTGCCACCCATGCACCCTTATGTTATTTTTTGGTCTATTTATTGGCTGCAGATTACAACTTGAAGTTGCACTGTGAAACGATCTGAGTGATTCTTGTTTCTTAGTCTGAAAGTGTTTTTTTTTTTTAACACTTTTTCCTACCTGAGTTCTGAGTACATAAACACTCTTAGTTATTTAATGGTTTTGTTGCTTTTGACTGCAGCTTACAGCTTTGCTTTTACACCTCAGGTTTTAGCGATTTTGATTGTAATATTGTTTTTTAAATGGTACAAATAAATAGACCATAGCTGGTTGGAGTCTGGTCCATTTTAAGTAAACAGTACATTTTAAAATTGGGAAGAAAGATCACAATTCAGATAGCGAATTTAAGTGCATCTTGTGATACGTTGTGTTGAATTGAGTTGAGTTGATTTAGACCACTCGGTCTGTGTGGTTAATCTTTTCAGCCGATTTGATTTATTTTTGGTGTGTTTGGTATGTTAGGGGTGTATATTTGTTAAGCTGTATATGTGTTCAGGGTGAATGTCCTTGCGCGTCCCTTAGCGTGGTTGTGTGTGAATGTGAGACAACTGAAAATTTACACACAGCTTATTTTTCACATGAGATGGTACATTTGTGTGGCGTGTTTTTTTGCACGTGTGTGTGTGTTTCCTTTATACATATATGTGTGTGTGTGTGTTTGGAGAGGACAGCGGTGACCCCATCTCCTCCAGCTGCCCAAACACTGTGTGTGTTTGCGTTGTTCTGTCTACTTTCTCTAAATGACGGAACACTTTAAGGAGCAGTGGAAAGGAAGAAACACACACACACACACACACACACAGGGCGAAGTTGATGAAAGTGGATAAATAGGATTGTTTTTACTGGCTGGGCGAGACAAGCTTTGAGGCGGGTGGAGAGAAAACACAAATAAGAGGTATTTATTTTGTGTGTGTGTGTGTGTGTGTGTGTGTGTGTGTGTGTGTGTGTGTGTTAGGAGGTATTTATTTTCAGGGCTGCAGGTGCCACTGAGGCCAGCACACACACTCCTCACTGCAGAGACGAATCAAAACACCAACGCCAAACTGGCTGGTGTAAGAATGGGAAAGTGGTGTGTGTGTAGATGTGTCTGTGTGTGTGTAGATGTGTGAGTGCATGAATGTGTTGAGGGGATACAAGTCTGTCGTCATTTAAAAAAAAAAAAATCTCAGCACCTTGGTATCGGTCCACACACACACACACATACACCCACACTCTCTCTCACACACACACACACTCACACACACACCTCACCCCACCCTGGGCTGGCTCTTAAGAAAGCATTTCAATATTAATGAACAATGGTCTGGACTGGGTGCCCCTGGGTAGAGGAGATGGTAGATATGGTACCAGGGTGGAGTGGATTATTTAGACAAGAATGAAAGGATGTTGTTCTGGGTCCACACCGTGCCCCCCCCCCCCCCCCCCCCCCCCCTATCGTTCTGTATTTCTCTTTCTCTCTCTCTCTCTCTCTCTCTCTCCCTCCTCCTCTTCCCATGCTACTCTCTCTCTCTCTTTTTCTCTTTTTTGTGTGATACATTTTTTATTGACACCATTTTTGCAGTTAAGACATTCATGTAGTTACGACATGCAAGACGAAAGTATGTCAGAACATTTACTTACATTCATCAGCTGGTGTGCTCTCTCTCCCTCTCTTTCTCTATGTCTCAGTCACATTGTCAAACATGCACTGTCGAAATGTCGAAATTATGAAATCATTATTAAAAGGAGGAAACCCACACAAAACGTAGCTGTGCAAAGTAGCTGTGAACTACCTAAGTGGAGTTGGAGGAACTGCGTTAAGAGCTGCACCTCCTGGGTGGAGGCTTGTGAATAACGTGAGGGAGGGAGCTGCACCTCCTGGGTGGAGGCTTGTGAATAACATGAGAGAGGGAGCTGCTCCTCCTGGGTGGAGGCTTGTGAATAACGTGAGGGAGATAGGTAGCTGCACCTCCTGCATAGAGGCTTGTGAATAACGTGAGAGAGATAGGTAGCTGCACCTCCTGGGTGGAGGCTTGTGAATAACATGAGGGAGGGAGCTGCACCTCCTGCATAGAGGCTTGTGAATAACGTGAGAGAGATAGGTAGCTGCACCTCCTGG
>NC_137921.1:9461612-9466612 GCF_963457725.1 Sprattus sprattus | reverse complement strand
GACTGGCTGTGCTGTAAGTGTGGACTGCGGAGAGGAGGAGGAGGAGAGGAGGATGAGGAGGGAGAGAGAGAGAGAGAGAGAGAGAGAGAGAGAGAGAGAGAGAGAGAGAGAGAGAGATTTAATTTAATTTTCAACAACTTTGTATTATAAGCTTTGAAAACCACACAAGAACATTATCAGATGATTTTCAGACAATATTGAATGAATAAATAAACAAAACAAATTCAAAAGAGAGAGAGAGAGGATCTGTGGAGGAGAGGAGAGGAGAGGAGAGAGGGATGGTCTGGTTTAGGGGACTGCGGAAAGGAGGAGGAGGAGAGAAGGAGGAGGAGGAGAAGGAGGAGGAGGAGAGAGAGAGAGAGAGAGAGAGAGAGAGAGAGAGAGAGAGGGAGAGAGAGAGAGAGGATCTATTGAGGAGAGGAGAGGAGAGGAGAGAGGGATGGATTGGTTTAGGAGACGGCGAGGACTGCCCTGCCTGTGTGAGGGACACACAGATATGCATCTGGGGTTTGTCGTGTTAGACATGGGTCCGTGTCTGTGTGTGTGTGTGTGTGTGTGTGTGTGTGTGTGTGTGTGTGTGTGTCGTGTTAGACATGGGTCCGTGTCACTTTCTTCTGTAATTAGGGGGGGAGATTTATTTTCCCGGGCTCCTTCTGGAAAGTTCTGTCTTTATGTGGCGTGGTTTGGAGTGCGCTCACAAGGACACGCTGCATCCACCAACACACACACACACACACACACACACACACACACACACACACACGCTCACGAGGAAACGCTGCATCCACCATCTGAAGCCCTCAAACCAAACATCGGGATTTGAACTTTTTGGACTTTTCTTTCTTGTTTGATCGAGCGCATGCAGACAATTACAGACATAGACACATAACTATGCACACACACACACACACGCACACACACACACACACACACACACACACACACACACACACACACACACACACCATGATTTATAAGCAGAAGAGTGTGTGGCATATGTGATTAATTCATATGTGTGCAAGAGTTACAAGTGTGTACTTTTGGTTGTGCGCAGATGCAGACACTCGCACACACACACACACACACACTCTCTTAATATGGAGATGGTGATTTGAGTCCTTGTGTAATAATATGTCATTTAGAAGCGTCCTAAAAGTGATTACGCGGCCACAGTCCAACTCCCTGCTATGCTGATGACAGAATGAGCCTGCACTCCCACCGCCACACGTCAAGACAACGCTCTTCCTCCAGACAAACGCACACACATGCACACACACACACAAGCACACACACACACACTCACACACACATGCATGTAGACACACACACAAACTGAGATGTGCATGTAGTCACTTTCACACACACACACACACGCACACACACGCACACACACACACCACACACACATCACATTCCTCTCTGCACAAATGAACAAAAACTGAATTACATAATCTATACCTTTCACCACCACCTCCAGCCATCCACCCACCCACCCACTGCCACTTGATCAATACAGCTCAATAGCTCTGATCAGGGGCTTTTGTCCATTCATTAGGCATATTCTCCATCTGGGGCAGGCAGGCATTTACAGCCTCAGCCCTGCATGATGAGAGGTGATATATGGGCTGCTGCTGAGGCCAGGGAGGTAAATCAAAACTCTCCATAAAGATGGAGCAGCAGGAGGAGGAGGAGGAGGAGGAGGAGGAGGAGGAGGCTAAGTGGAATGGGTTTGATTTGTCTTATAGGCTGCTGCTTATAGGCCCCATTAGGACTGAGGCCCTTAGGCCTGAGGCCTGCACTGTTAAGACTGAGGCCCGGAGGCCTGCATCGTTAGGACTGAGGCCTGCACCGTGCGGACTGAGGCCCTGAGTTCTGAGGCCTGCATCGTGCGGACTGAGGCCCCGAGTTCTGAGGCCTGCACCGTTAGTAGTGTGGCCCTGAGCTCTGGGGCCTGCAGCGTTAGGATTGAGGCCCTGAGCTCTGGGGCCTGCAGCGTTAGGATTGAGGGCCCTGAGGGAGGCTCTCTCTGGTCGTCCGGCTCTCTCTGGTCGTCTCTCTGCTCTCTCTGGTCGTTCTCTGGTCTGTTGCCCACGCCAGAGGGACTATTTCGGTCTGTGGTGCCGAGGATGGCCCAGACAGGCCTCACTGGGGCTCTGGAGACTCTCTTCTTCTCTCCCCGCCCCCTAGCACTCTCACTCACTCTCTCAGTCTCTCTATCCCTCTCTTTTTCTTTTTCTTTCCCTCTCTCTCATGTGCAGGCTCTAAAGTCATCTCCTCTCCTCTCCTCTCCTCTCTCTCTCTCTCTCTCCTCTCTTCTCTCTCCTCTCCTCTCTCTGCTCTCTGGTTTTTCTGCTCGTCTCGTGTGTCTCCCTCTGATTGGTTTATTTTGGGTTGATGGATGGACAAGTCAGGGCCTCAGAGTTTATTTCTAGCACACTCACCCAGTCTCCAGGGGCCCACTCCTCCTCCTCCTCTTCTTCCTCCTCCTCGTCCTCTTCTCCTCCTCTTCTTCTCCTCCTCCTCCTCTTCTCCTCCTCCTCCTCCTACTCCTCTTCTTCTTCCTCCTCCTACGCCTCCTCCTCCTCATCCCTATTACTCTTTTTCCTCCTCTCTCTCTCTCTCTCTCTCATGTTGTGTGTGTATGATAGGGCCTCTCTCTCTCTCTCTCTCTCTCTCTCTCTTCTCCATCTCTATCTCTCTCTCTTTCTCTCTCTATCTCTCTCTCTCTCTCTCTCGTGTTTGTGTGTGTATGATAGGGACTCTCTCTTTCTCTCTCTCTCTCTCTCTCTCGTGTTGTGTGTGTATGATGGGGACTCTCTCTTTCTCTCTCTCTCTCTCTCTCTCTCTCTCGTGTTGTGTCTGTATGATAAGGTCACTCTCTCTCTCTCTCTCTCTCTCTCTCGTGTTGTGTCGTGAATGATAGGGTCTCTCTCTCTCTCTCTCTCTACTCTCTCTCTCTCTCATGTTGTGTGTGGTTGTGTGCGTATGATAGGGACTCCTAGCCCAGCTGGCATCCTCCTGTCATCCTCCAGTGAATGAACTTGGCACATAAAAACTTTCTTCCACTCCCATCCTCTCACCTCCCTCTTTCCCCCCCCAGCAGCACCCCACACTTCTCCCTCTCTCTCTCTCTCTCCCTCTCCCTCTCTCTCTCTCTCTCTCTCTCTCTCTCTCCTCTCTCTCTCTCACTCTCTCCCTCTCTAGCTCTCCCTATCCCTCTCCCTCTCTCACTTCTCTCTTTTCTGCCTCTCCTCCTTTCCTCTTCCAAACCCTGACACAAATGCAGACGATTCACAGAAAATGAGAGATAATGGCCACCGTCCAATAGGAGCTGTGCTAATCACCGTTGCATCGTGGGAAAAGCTCAGGGAACGAGGGACGGAAGCAGCCCATTGTCCTGGAGGAGATTAAAGTCCCGAAAGGGCTGCATTGTCTGCCCAGGGGATAAATCTTCCTGCTGTCAGTCAAACCTGAATGAAATTCTCCTTGGCTTCTAAAAGGGGGCTTATCTCCGCTCAATAGTGTGTTGCGACTACAAGCAGAGAGGAATGTATTTTTGCGAACTTTTGTTGCTGACACCTTATAAAAAAAATAAATACGAAGTATAAAGACGAGGAGGAGAGGGAGGTCGGGGTTGGGTGGGGGGTGTGTGTGGGGGGGGGTGCTGTTGGGGTAGAGAGGGAGTGTTTTTGGAAGGCTGTCTGAGGAGGATGTCCATTTGGCTGATTGTTATCGTGTGGGGCTGGGTGGGGGGGTGGGGGGGAGAAGTGCCCCGTGCAGGAGATTGACTGTCGCGGGCTTTTGAGGGAGAAGAATATCGCCTCCATCCGCTCCTCCGTCGTCCGGCCCTCGCTCACCTCGCCTCCCGCGCCAACGACCCTTGGAAGAGCATCCCATGCCGGAAAACACCGTCAGGCCCCTGGCATGGCCCCTGGCACCCAGCGAGTGCCCGCAACGCAACGCGGTGGCACCTCCTGAAAAGCCAGTCTGCCGCGCAGGCCTTCTATCTCTCATCCAGCCCCCCCCCCCCCCCCCTAATGCTTTGCCAAATACTGTTCCCTCACACCCCGACTTTATCTCCCATCCAGCAGGGGAGCGTTGCCAAATCCTGCTCCTTCACCCCAGACTTTTTGAAGGGATCCTCCTGTACCCTCTGCATTTCAAACAGGTCCCCTCTTTCACCGCCGAAAGGAAGGGAGAACAAAACTCGACTCCGAATGGAAGCGCGGGACAGTGCTGCTCTTTGAATCCCCCCCCAGAAAAGAGAGGTGTCCCATTTTTCATTCCTTTTCTTCTGCCCTCTCTTTCTCTCTCTTCGCTGGGTGTAAAAGAGAGATATTGATGATTCATAAAAAATGAGAGACGAGACAGAGAGACACACACAGAGAGGGAGAGAGAGAGAGAGAGAGAGAGGGGGAACGAACGGGAGACAAAAATACAAGCCATCCCTTTGGCTTCCTTTGCCGGGCGTTGAAGAGGATTTTCCGCTTGCTGTTCGGAGCTGATTCAGTGTTGTTGTTTGTACCGAGTTTAATGCTGCCCTTTCACAATCGACCCGGGCGCACTGAGTCTCCCCCAACTACCCCCCCCCCCCCCCCACACACACACACACACAGTCCACACCATCTCCCCCTTACCCCTCCTTCTCTTCTCTGCTCTAGCCCCTTTCCCCCCCCACACACATACCCCCCCCCCCCCCCCCAGCCCCGGCTGAGCCTGGCTGCCTAACAAGGGAGCTTACACCTGCTTACAGGATTACTTTAATTAGCACGAAACAGAGATCTGGTGTGTGTGTGTGTCTGAGTGAGTGAGAGTGCATGTGTGTGTGTGTGTGTGTGTGTGTGTGTGTGTGTATGTGTGTGTGTTTGAGAGAGGGTTGGATAGAGAGGTTGTGTGGAATTAACACAATGAAGGAACTAACGCATTATTTGCCCTATGGCAAAGCAGAGCGGCGGCGACGGCGATGGCGTTTTCAGCGGGCGGAAGTGTGGGTTTTGTTT
>NC_137921.1:9455680-9461412 GCF_963457725.1 Sprattus sprattus | reverse complement strand
GCCTGCGGAGTCGGACCTGCGATGACTCTGCTTGATAAATGCCAGGGAGGATCATTTGGGAGGTGGAGAGGGGGAGTGTGTGTTGGGGGGGATTGGAAGGCAGAAGGTTGTGATTGAGATCTTATCGAGGTGGGAAGTTAATAGAAAAGACTTAATAAAAAACCCACGCAGGGTGCTCTCACTCTCCTCTCTCTCTTTCTCTCCCTCTCTGTCTCTTTCTCTCTCTCTTTCTCTCCCTCCCTCTCTCTCTCTCTCTTAATTGAGAAAAAGTGTCATCATGTCCAGTGGTCTCTATTTTTGTGTAGAAGAGGATGAGAGAAAAACAGAGAAAAAGAAAGAAAGTGAGAGAGTGATGGGGGAATAGTGAGAGGGAACCCTTTACAGAGGTGACTCAGTAGACTCTGAAGAGCAGTATGAGAGAGTATCTGGAGGTAAGAGAGATCCCCTGAAGGAATGAGAGAGTACCTGAAGGAATGAGAGTACCTGAAGGAATGAGAGTTCTTTCACAGCCCTGCTGAACACACACAGGTGTCAGTAGATGACCGGTGGTGACTCGCTCATCAGTGCAGTTGGCGTTGTTTATTAACAGACATATCACTACTCTGCACTTGAAGCTTAAGAGGGCTGACCAGCCTCACAGGCACAAGTAGCCTGGCTCTCCTGAGGTTGATTCCCATGTCACACAAAATGGCGACCCTCCATTTTGTAAACTGGGAAGCTGTCGGTGGCAGTGGATGCAGGTGTAGGCAGAGATGTGTGCAGCTCTGAATGCGTTTGGGTCTGTGTCTGCCTCTAATGCTTCTGGGTGAGAGTTTGCCATAGAGTCAGGGAACATGTGGATCTCCCCCTCTCCACACGACTGCTGTGGAGCTTGCCTGTGTCAGTCACACCTGATGTGTGTGTGTGTGTGTGTGTGTGTGTGTGTTTGTTTGTGTGTCAAAGTGCAGTGCACAGATAGGGACGGTGGGAGAGCGCACCTGTTTTGCAACAGACGGAGGAGGTGGTGTGTGTGAGGTGTGTGTGTGTGTTGGGCTGTTTCTCTGTGTCTTTTTCCACGGGTGATAACAGGTGGTGGTGTCTGAGTGGGTCAAAGGGCATGGCGGTCAGCACAGTGGGAAAAATCAATCAGCCCACCGCAGGTGATCTGTGACACTACACTACACTACACGCTCACACATAAACAAACACACACACATACACACACACACACACACACACAGATAAACACACAAGCACACACACATGGACAGAAGCACATACACAAATACTCTTGACAAAAGATCAATGTGTGTGTGTGTGTGTGTGTATGTGTGTGTGTGTGTGTGTGTGTGTGTGTGTGTGTGTGTGTGTGTGTGTGTGTGTGTGTGTGTGTGTGTGTGTGTGTGTGTGTGTGTGTGTGTGTGTGTGTGTGTGTGTGTGTGTGTGTGTGTGTGTGTGTGTTGTGACAGTGGGGTTATAGGGTCGGCTGTTGTTTGCAGAGTCCTTGAAGGAGGCACACTAATGGAGGCACTCCTGACTCGTTTGTCTTTATTGGGAAGCTAATTGGAAAAGAAAGCAGGTGTTTATGCTAGAGCACACACACACACATTGTCATGCACACTCACACACACACACACACACACACACACACACTGCCTCAGGGGCGTACACACACACACACACACACACACACACACACACACATTCACTTACACACACACACATTCACTTGCACACACACACACACATACACTGGCTCACGGGCACACACACACACACACACACATACCAGGACACACACGTACACACGAGGACACACAAACACATGCACAGACATAGGCACACACACTGACACAATGGAGTGGTAATGGAACTGTGAAAGCGAGAGGCAACTTAAGCGCCATGTTTAATTAGATCCCTGAGTGAAATTAAAACCCACATTCACCTTCCTGCTCTGGGTACAGCAGCAGAGGTGAACTAAAGGAGAGAGACATGAGGGGGGGGGGGGGGGGGGGGGCGGGGGGAGAGAGAGAGAGGGAGAGAGAGAGATAGAGAGGGAAAAGGAGATCAGCAGAGAGGGAGAGAAAGGGAAGGAATAAATGTTGAGGTAGGGAGGGAAGGACAGAGTGAAAATTGGAGAGGCAAAATGTATGTTGGTTTATCTTCAGAATACACACATTAGACCATGTCACACACACACACACACACACACACACACACACACACAGAAGGCAGTGCAGGTTGGTTGCTGCATACCGTAACAGGTCAGTCTAACCCTATGCACACACACACACACACACACACACAAATACACACACACACTCATCCCTCATAAAACTTCCTCAGTGCATCTTCCTGACGTTGTGACGTCGGCATCCTGTCTGTGTTTGTTTGTTGGTGTGTTTGTTTGGCTGCGTTAGCCACATTTTGGCAGCGGCCTGGTTGCTATGGAGCGAGTAAAAGGGCGGCCGTGTTAGGAGAGGGGGGGGGGGGGGCAGAGGAGCAGCATAGCCTCGTTAAAACTCTGTGGCTTAGTGCTTCGCTAAGTGATGTCAGCAAGTTTTAATGGCCGACAGGTTTTTACCAATTATGCCCAGTTTGTATTCAAAGAAGGCTCAAAACGGCTCATGGCTTGATGTGGTGTTTACCCGCTGGAGATGGGGATGTGTGTGTGGGAGTGTGTGTGTGTCTGTGTGGTCTGTGTGTTTGTGTGTGTGTGGTCTCAGTGTGCCACAAAGTGTAGGCCTGACACTTACCTGGGGCTGTCAGGTGTGTGTTATATATGTGTGTGTTTGAGGTTTATGTGTGTTGTGTTGCGTTGTGTATTTGTTATATTTGTGTGTGTGTGTGTGTGTGTGATTGCTCTATGGTGAAGGCTGAGTGGAATGAGATGGAATCTTTATGTTTGCCACTGTGTCTACAGATGCGTGTGTACCATTGTGCATATAGATTTATTTGTTTTTTATGTATATACAATATATATATATAAATATATATGAGTGTGGGAATTGCAAGTGTGTTCGAGATCATAGCCCTTGTGTGGTTGTGGTCATGACACCATTCTCCCATGACAGGCATGACAGGCAGTCCATACATCTACCCGTGTGTGTGTGTTTGTATGTGTGTGTGTGTCTGCACGCGTGTGCATGTGTATGGGCTGACATAGAAAGAGAGAAAGAGTCCCTACCCTGTGTGGTGTGTGTGTGTGTGTGTGTGTGTGTGTGTGTGTGTGTGTGTGTGTGTGTATGCACGCGTGGGTATGTTCTTTTGAGACATCCTCCATTACTGTCTCCAGAGTCATGTTGAGAGTTACAGCTGCAGTGCTGCCAAACCACCACAGGGAAGTAGAGGGGGACGGGAACCCACAAAAAAAAACACAACAAAATGAACAACCATCAAACAAAAAATAAACATGTAAACAAGTTAACTAACAACTGCCAACCCTCATCATGCCTGTCATCACCGCACCCAGAGATAATCTAATTAGACTGTATCTATCAGGATACAAATCAATGGTACATTTTGCTGTTGGCTTGCATGGAAGAACTCCACACAGGAACTCTGTTCCTGAACTCTTTCTCAGAGTTCTCCAGTGCTAGGTCATGAGCATGAGGGGTTTTGTGAAAGTCTAGACTACACGGTCCTTCGAAGGAAGTTTCCAGAACTAGAACCATTGAAGTCTTCTGAGAGGTGTGAGGATTGAGGGTGTTATAGGTTCTTGTGTGTGGACCCGTAGGAAACTACGTAAATAGAGAGGTTCTGTTGAAGAGCAGCACCACGTTGACATTTTGGAAGAGGGTAGAGGGAGGTGGAGGGTGTCTGGCTGTGTGTGGGTTCGGTAGGAAATAAATGGAGGCAGGATGATGGAGAGCTTCTGGTGATGGAACAAATGAAGGAGTGTTTGAGTTTTATGTGGCTGGAAGGATAGAGGAATACACAACACACACACACACACACACACACACACACACACACACACACACACACACACACACACACACACACACAGTCACAGTCACTAACACACACACAGGGGTAGGACTTAGCTTATTTAAGTTTTATATGCCTGGTATGAAGGTGTGTTACCTCATCACTTTAACTTGAAGTGACCTATATATTCAGTTCCACGACTGACCTAATGTGTGATTGTGTGTGTGTGTTCTGCAGGAGTAAAGGGGTGTAACATCTGATGCTTTTGTGTGTGTGTGTGTGTGTGTGTGAGTGTGTGAACATAGTAACCCTACAGACCTCTGACACCAGGTTCAGTCGTGCAGCCATCCCCTTTCACACTGCACAAATGCTTCCATACACACACACACACACACACACACACACACACACACACACAAACACACGTGCAACCATACGCAAACACGTGTGTTAACACACACAGATTCACAGACATACACATATGTAAACACGCTTGCCCTGATACACTCAAATAATTCACACATATGCACACACACACACACACACACACACACACACACACACACACACACACACACACACACACACACACACACAGGTCTCTGAGGATCCCTGTCAAAGGTAGGATGGCTCCAGGCGGGGTGTAGCTTCTCAGCGATTACTGAGGGCCTAGCTCTAATGGTTGCCATGTGCGCCAAAGCCGCCATTTAAGAGGCCAATCCACACCCACACACACACACACACCCACACACACACACATACACACACCCACACACACACACACTCACTCCACACCCAGATACCGTACACCTCCAAAAACATTAGGTCTTAATGCTTTAATGCCTTTTGTGTGTGTGGCGGTTTGAGTGGAGGTGGGGAGAGAGGGAAATGGAAGCAGAGCTGGAGTTCACTTCCTGTTCAGATAGACACGAGAGAGAGAGAGAGGTGCAATGTGGGTAAAAAATACTAAATGCCTTCAGGGAGAAGTCTTGTAGTAGAGATACCTCTGACTTAGGGTAGAGATTTACCACACACACACACACACACACAAACACATTTAAACACACTCTCACACACACACACATATGTACGCACTCTTCTCTCTTGTGTTCTGAGCACTGTCGTGTAGACTCTTATATAGACATTAACACATACGGTTGCAAAGACGCTCATGAACATGGACAAATGAACTTCAGACACCCCCCTACACACACACACACACACACACACACACACACACACACACACACACACACACACACAAACTCACACTCACACACACACACACACACACTCTCTCACACACACACACACACACACACACACTCACACACACACACACACACACCTACACACACACACACACACACACACACACACACACTCACACTCACACTCACACTCACACACACACATTAGCGCATGCTGTGTGTGTCCCTGACCTCTCCTCTCGTCTGGCCGCCAGTCAGCCTATGCTTAAGCAGGGATTGAGAAGAGGCCCAAACACGGGTCAGGATCCTCAGGCTTTTCCCTCCCTCCCTCCCTCCCTCCCTCGGTTGTTTTCTTTGGATGCGTGCTGTCCGATACCTCCTGAGCTACCCCCGCCAACTATGATAGCATGGCCTGTTAAAATGTTATTACACTTCTCAAAGCAATGGTAGACGCTAGCGAGGCTCTGACCTCATGTGCTCTATCTAAACACGCCGTGATCCCAGTGCTGATGTCATCTCACACTGATAGTAACAAACTAATAAAATAATGACCAGTACAATACTTCTCTGTTGGGGCTATTCATAGCAGAGAATAAAGGGTAATCACTCTTT
>NC_137921.1:9438180-9443180 GCF_963457725.1 Sprattus sprattus | reverse complement strand
GAGAGGAGAGAATCCCTGCTGCGCCTCGGGCCTCTCCAAACCCTCTCCTGGCAGCATGGCGTGCAGTCACTCGTTTACTTGTTTGTTTGTCCTTTGCCCTGTGGTAAACAGTGTGATTACATGACAGGCATCTTCAGCCCAGGAGCCCTCCATGCTGAGTGCTGAGGTGGTGATTAGGATGTGTCCTTTTGAGTGTGTGTGTGTGTGTGTGTGTGTGTGTGTGAGAGTGTGTGTTGCTGTGCTGTCTCTGTCCTTCCCTGATGAGACAGTGATGAGGGAGTAATTTTATATTGTGCAGGTCGTCACATGTGGGATCTCTCGTCGTGTCTGAGGTCTGTGTTGATTTCAGTTGATGAGACTCTTCTGCAGAGAGGGAGAGGGGGAGAGAGTTATAGAGAAGAGGAGAGAGAGAGAGCGAGAGATAGGGAAGAGGAGAAAGAGAGAGCGAGAGATAGGGAAGAGGAGAGAGAGAGAGCGTGTATTTGTGTGAGAAAATGAGATGAAGCATCTCCTCTTCAGAAAGAGCTTGGAAAGAAAGTGAGTTTGTGAGAGAGAGGAGGACGAGAGAGGGAAGGGGGGAACAGACAGAAAGAGAAAGAGAGAGAGAATGAGAGAGAAGATAAAGCCCTGTGTGAAGAGCCCTGACCCCTGTCATCACAGTCCTCTTGTTGTGCCTGCGGAATCCCTTCCCTCGCCCCCCACCCTGATAGAGAGACATGGGGGGGGGGGGGGGGGGGGTCCAGCCAGCCAGAGCCATGTGAGGGGGTGTCATATGGTGCAGATTTAGTCTCTTTAGTCCCCCCCCCCCCCACCCCCGTATCATCCTGTCACAGGAATGTGGCCGACCCCCAGGCAAAGCTGCATCATGTGTGTGTGCCCACCCCAGCCAGAGGGCAGGCCGGGGGCCAGGGCGCCGGTGCCAGCCTGGTACGGGTCTCTCCGGTGCCACCGCCTCTGCCACGCCTGCCAGTCCAGCTCAGATCACCGGCAATCACAGATCAGCTCAGGGATCAGAGCTCTCTTTCCCTCTCTCTTTCCCCCTCTCTATCCCCCTCTCTATCCCCCTCTCTTTCCCCCTTGTCTTGCCCTTCTCTCTCGCAGTAATAATGGGGTATGAATGTGAGAGAGTTACACTGGATGAATAAAGTGTGTTAAACTTCTCCCTCTCTCTCTCCCTCCGATAGACTGAGTGAACCACCACAACACGTAGAGTACTAGTTTATTTCTAGTTTAGAAATGTTCGTTCTCCTTTCCATATTGGCATTCTAGCACTGTTAGGGTGCTCTGGAGAACCTGTATGGGTTATATGTACTACTTTGTGACGATATGAAAGGACCACTCTTTAAAGGTTCTTAGAAAGATGCTATTTTGTCAGAAAAAGGGCTGAGCTAAAAAGTGTTTTATGTTAAGATTTTGCGTTGGAAGTCAAAATGAACTGCACCTTCTTTCGTTGCCTGACTGGCCAGAGATAAGGCTGCCATTGAGTGCCTGTTTTTGGAAAGCATGACGCCATCCCTAACAGTGACAAAACCAAAACAAAATGGCTGCCGGCGCTGTGGCTCAGAGTCAGGCTGAAGGCGAGACAAATGCACTAAGATGGGTCAAGAGTGTCTGCACTGTGTTGATGTCTCGAGAGCCTTCTAGGAAAAATGTGTTAGTGTGTGTCAGTACGTGCATGTGTTTGTGTATGGGTGTATGAGTGTGTGCGAGCAAGTGTGTGTTTCCATCTGTGTGTGTGTGTGTGTGTGTGTGTTTGTGTGCGTATAGAGTGGAAAGAGTGTGTTGTTGACCGGGGCAGGGTGCTTGACTGTCCCGGCTCGGAGCTCTTGACCTCCGGCGCGTCCTCTGCTTCAGCTCATCGTCCCCGTGCACCTCCGCTATCTCTCACACTCGCGACGGCATTCTTTCACGTTAGCGGCATCGCCGGACAGATAGGCCCTGCTCGTCACCTCGCTGGGATTGGGGTGGGGTGTGTGGGGGGGTGTGTGTGTGTGGGGGGGGGGGGGGGGGGGGTAGTTCAGTTCACTCCCAACCAGGCGTCATGCTCACAAACTCTCTCTCTCACACACACACACACACACAACCCACGCACACATATGTGCCCGTGCGGACAGACACACACATGCAGTTGTCCTGTTTTCAGGGCAGAGGGTTGAGGAGACATCATGGCAGCATTCGGTGAGTCGGGGCTGTCGAAGATGATGGAGGTTTTTAGCGTCGCATTTATGCTTGAGCGTTTATGTTTGTGTGATTGTGTTTTGTGTGATTATGTTTTGTGTGATTATGTGTTTGTGTGGTGTTTAGAGAGAGTGGTGTTGAACTTGGTGTTGAGTCCCTGGAATCGAGTTGTATCTGTGCATGTGTGTGTCTTTTTTTCGGGGGGGGGGAAAGAACATTGCGGCTGTGTGAGTGAACGACTCACTTTCTCATGGTCTTGTGCAGTATAAAAGATAAGTCACAGAAAAAAGTGTGTGTGTGTGTGTGTGCGTGTGTGTGTAATAGATAGAGGCACAGAGTGTCACCTGAAAGAGCTTTATCCCGGCAGAGTTCTCTGCAGTCATACTAGAAGGGACCAGACAGTCTAGCATAATCCCTGAAGCAGGAGGCCAGTGGGAAGGTGTGTGTGTGTGTGTGTGTGTGTGTGTGTGTGTGTGTGTGTGTGTGTGTGTGTGTGTTTGTGTGTGTGTGTGTGTGTGTGAGGCCAGTGGGAACCAGTGACCCAGTGTCTAGAGTGATTGCTCTGGCCATTCATCTGTACAGCGCTCTTCCCTTTTAATGGTGATAAATATCATACCGCCCTGCATGCTCAAACAATGTTAGTGTTAATCAATAATAATGTCTTAAGGTTTTAAGTCACCTGTTATGTCTACTCATTTCTAAATGGGATCAATATGCTGGTCAGCATGGACTGCTATATTACCCCCCCCCCCCCCTTCTCTCTCCCCCTCTCTCCCTCCCTCTCTCTCTGTCCCTCCCTCTCTCTCTCTCTCTCTGTCTGGCGGATGACTGTGTTTTATCTGCGTGTCGAGGGCCTGTCACCGTGGTTTGGGGGCTCATTCGTTTAGCAGGGAGCGACTTGTCATGCCTGGCCGGCAGGGCCCATTCCTCATCGTCTCGTTGTGTCTGTCCTCCTCAGACGTGGTTGGACAGCTTGCATCGTGGCCTTTCACCCCGAGCGCACACACACACACACACACACACACACACACACACACACACTGCTGCATTCCTAATCAGACCTGGGATATAACACACACAAACACACACACACACACAAGAGACCACGGTTAGACTGATGAATTGGTCAGTGTGGGAGATGGTGACAGAGCAATAATAGTGCGGTTGTCCTCTGCGCTGGACGGAGTGATCAGTTACAGGGTGTCAGGAGGTTCCACACCCCTCAGGAACACCCCTCGGCCCTGTCTCTGGTGCGTTGGTGGTCAGTGCGCGCAGCATTTGCAGACTCTGAAAAAGGGTTCTTTGGTGGTCAGTGTGCGCAGTATTCGCAGACTCTGAAGAAGGGTTCTTTGGTGGTCAGTGCGTGCAGTATTCACAGACTCTGAAGAAGGGTTCTTTGGTGGTCAGTGTGCGCAGTATTCGCAGACTCTGAAGAAGGGTTCTTTGGTGGTCAGTGTGCGCAGTATTCACAGACTCTGAAGAAGGGTTCTTTGGTGGTCAGTGTGCGCAGTATTCACAGACTCTGAAGAAGGGTTCTTTGGTGGTCAGTGTGCGCAGTATTCACAGACTCTGAAGAAGGGTTCTTTGGTGGTCAGTGTGCGCAGTATTCACAGACTCTGAAGAAGGGTTCTTTGGTGGTCAGTGTGCGCAGTATTCACAGACTCTGAAGAAGGGTTCTTTGGTGGTCAGTGTGCGCAGTATTCACAGACTCTGAAGAAGGGTTCTTTGGTGGTCAGTGTGCGCAGTATTCACAGACTCTGAAGAAGGGTTCTTTGGTGGTCAGTGTGCGCAGTATTCACAGACTCTGAAGAAGAGTTTTCACACCAGACGTGTCACACCTTTGTTTGTATTTTCCACAGTGCTCAGGTATGACCTTTGAACTGCCAGTATGCATAACAAAAACATCCCTGACGAGGAAAAGGGCGTAACACTACAAAGGACTCCTTGGCAGTGAACGTAGCAACAGCGACACAAAAGGGGCTTGAACGTTGTTCATATTTGTGATTCCAATTCAACACCACTGAAGGCTACTAAGTTCTGAGAGAGGAAGAGATGTGTTGCACCGTATTCTCTCCCCCTCTCACTTCCTCTCTCTCTTTCTCCTTTCCTTTTCTCTCCTCCTCTATTCTTTCATCCTTCTCTCCTCTCCTCTCCTCTCTGCTCTCCTCTCTGCTCTCCTCTCGCTGTCCTGTCCTTGCAACTGGAATCCTGTTTAAGATGAGGACTGATGAGCTCAATTCTGGGGCCATTTCCCTCCCCGAGTGATTAATGGCCTCATGAGGTGGCATCAGCGGCCCGTCCCCTTAACCACGCGTCGCCGCGGCGATCCCCCGTTGCCACGGCTGCCTGCAATTGATGACAAGAGCTGGTCATTTGCAAATCAAATGTGAGGAGAGCGGGGGCCCAGTGTACCTTTGCCACCTCTCCCCTCTCTCTCCTCCTCTCTCTCCCCCTTTTCTCTCTCCTCCTCTCTCTGTCCCTCATTCTCTCCCCGTGCGCTCGTTAAGTGTCTGTCCCATTTGTTATGCAAATAGGGGCCTTGTGCTACGACATCATCTCCAAAGCGTGATAAATATTTGATCAGCTATAATGGGACTTGTCAAGCTCATCTAATTGTGCCACATATTATCTGAGACGGAGTATAGATGTTGCACGTAGCCTTTGATCTCTCTCTCTCTCTCTCTCTCTCTCTCTCTCTCTCTCTCTCTCTTTCCCCCCCTCTGTCTCTCTTCCTACCTCACCTTCTCTCTCTGCTCTGTCACATCTCAGCTATCATTTTTTTCTTTCTATTTCCTCTTGTCACCTTACTCTGTCACTAACTG
>NC_137921.1:9415680-9418180 GCF_963457725.1 Sprattus sprattus | reverse complement strand
AAAAAAAAGAGAGGGAGAGAGAAAAAAAAAAAAAACGCCTAAAACGTTTCTTTTCCCTCAGAATCAGAGGATGACGCAGAATCTGTTTTAAAAGCCTTTATTTTTTATGGCCGCGGGTTTATGAGATACATTTCCCGGATCTCTCAAGACTGATCAACCATGCCAGCCTCTCGCTCCGTCTGTCTTCGTGTCTCTCTCTTAGTTTATCCATCCCTCTATCATTCCCCCTCTCTTTCTTCTTTTATTTCTCTCTCTCAATCTCGCTCTCTCTTCTCATACCATCCTCCCTCTCTCTCTCTCTCTTTCTTTCTCTCTCTTCCTGTCTCTGAGTTGTGTTGCTTGTATTAATATTGAAGATTTACATCTTCAGTTACATGTCCGTTAACCCTGCAAGCGGTTGGCTTTGGGCTTGGCTTTTTTTTACGAGCGCGTTGTCTGAGGGGACTCGTATTTATGTGAGCCCCAAAGAGAAACGCCGGGCTGATGGAGTTATATCGCCTGGCGGTGAAGTCCCCAAGTGCTGCGGTTGAATGACATCAGCGGCAAACACACGTGACGTTGATGCGGCACCAATGAGATACACGGGGTGTCGTAAAAGCAGGGGGGAGTGCTGGCTCGACAGAGGCTCGGAGAGAGATAAGATGTTCCCATTGGTTGAGATTTGGGCAAGACTAATCAGGGTTTGCCTCCAGTAAGCTCAACAGTGTCGTAAACTCAAGCCCTTCAATAATGCTTTGATCAGTGTGTGGAAGTGACACTGAAACATCCGCGTTGGGTTTCAGGCTAGTAAGTGCGGATTTGTCAGCGCACACTAGCACACATTTTAGGTCAAATAAATAAACACAGTCGAGAATGAAAGATATGAAACACGACGACGGACGACTGAGAGAAAGAGAAAGATGGATAGAAAAGAAGAGAAGAGATGGAGGAGAGAGAGAGAGGGAGAGAAGAGAAAGCGAGAAAGCGAGATGGAGGAATTAGAAAGAAGAGGAGAAGGAGAGAAAGAGTGAGAGAGAGAGAGAGAGAGAGAGAGAGAGAGAGAGAGAGAGAGAGAGAGTCAGAGACAAAGAGAGAGGGACGGAGAGGACTTGGCCTGTGCCCCTGGTACCTTGTGCTTATGCGTAAATAGTGCGGAATTCAAAAGGAATCATTTTGGAGTCGTAAAGCCGTGTTCTTGGCCGTGCCGTGATTGGACGCACTCCCGCTGTAATTGCGGCCTAGTTAGGCCTGATTGCTGGTCTGATGTTTGGATAGCAAACTGCAGTGCTGCTTCGACAAATTACTCAGAATCTACCCGCACACTGACACCAGCGTTGCCTCGGCAACTATAAGAGTGCGTTCTGTGTGGACACGTTCATGTGTGTATCAGATTGTGTATGTGTGTGTGTGTGTGAGAAAGAGAGAGAGATAGACCGAAAGACAGTTTGCTGACATTTGTGAGATTTTTAACAAAATCAATCTTTTTGTTGCAGCACATGCTCCGGTGAGCGCTGGATAGATAGTTAGGGTTAGCGCTGATTGCTGTGTGTTAAGAGCTCTGAGCGCTCCTCTGTGGCCGAGGCTGTTCAGTGAACACTGGAGCTCTGTCTCCTCCTCAGCCCGGCTCTTTTCCCTAGGTCTTCCCCAGCCGTCACATCTTTTCACTGGCTGGTGTCTCTCTGCTTAGTCTTGATGCCCCTTTGAAGCCGTCTCCCCGCTAGTCACTGACAGATCAATTGAGTTAATGGCTGACCATTAGGAGGGAGAGGACGCCTGCTTGCTTTGGTGTGGAGATGTCAGGGTGTTTAAATTTTTCCGTCGTGGGCACCGTCTGTGTCTCACGATTAACAGGCCGCTTGGCTGGTGCTACAATTACGCTGTCAAGCGTGGGGTGACGGTAAACACAGGTGACTGTGAAAGCCTTAGCTCTCCTCCACACCCACACAGCCACACACACACACTAACACACACACACACACACGCACGCATGCAGACACAGACACCGTTTATCCTCATTATCTGTAAGCCGAGAAGACAGGAAAGGGCCTCAGCTCTCACTGCACAGAACATCAGCTCTCTCAGACAGAACATTCTAGAACAGCCGAAGCAGCAGTCTTCAGAATGGCAGGCTGTTCTGAGAATGCTTTGGGTGTTGTGTGGGCAGTGAAAGGTGTCTCAGGCCCGGGATCACAATGAGAATAACGGCAGGACAGCAGCGAAGAGTAACGCAACACTCAGATCATACCTGTTCTATTTATTTAAATAAAGCTCTATCTCGTTGCTAAGGTGTAAAGTACAACGGAAATAAACGTACCCCGCCCCTATCAACAATGTTACTGCTTTGATTGGTCAGAATGCCTGAAATGTTGCTAGGAGATATTAAACTGACGATGATGAGCGTCGCTTTACACTCTGGATTCAGCGCTCTGCTCCCCAACATTAACGTAACGCTAGCTCTACCGCTCTCTCTGCTGCTGAACCAATAGCTGCACCAGGTCTCTTCAACTCGAGGCGCTCATAA
>NC_137921.1:9388180-9400680 GCF_963457725.1 Sprattus sprattus | reverse complement strand
CACACACACACACACACACACACTCATGCATACTCACACACACACACACACACACACATGCACATGCGCACACACATCTACATGCATATGCAAATGCTATGCAGTCGAGCGAATACATACATACATACACATTCATGCTAACGCACACACATGCAAATGAATGTAGTCACACACATGCATGCAAACACACACACACACACACACACACACACACACACACTGTACTTTATATTCTGTTTCTCCCTCTCACTTTGTCACTTCTCTCTGTGTCCTTATCCTCCTCTGCTCGGCCTGCGTGTCCCGGTGCATGCAAACACACACACACACACACGAACACACACAAACACACACACACACACACACACCCGGTTTATGTTATTCAGCCATATTAGCCGTATCAGTGCCTTCATTGGGCCGGCACAGCTTGGGTTTCTGTCCGCCACCAGGGTCCCTTTGTGCCGCACAGCTGTAGCCCTGATAAACCCTCAAAGTCCACCGCACAGCAGCTTGCTGAAAGGCAGCATACACACACACACAGACACACACACAGACACACACACACACACACACACACACACACACACACACACACACACACACACACACACACACACACACACACACACGCCATACCGAGACATGCACACACGCACAGACACACACACACACACACACACACACACACACACACACACACACACACACACACACACACACACACACACACACACACACACACACACACACACACACACACACAAACACACACACACACACACACACCATATCAAGATATTCACATACACACACACACACACACACCAAAACATACACATAAATTTCACGTGAGTCCAGGAAAGAGTATTTTAAGAACTTTGGAGAGGCGGTGGACATAAAGAAAGAAAGAACGACAGATAGAGAGAAAAGAGAGATGGAGATTAAAATGCCTGGCTGGCTCCTGCAGTGCCACTCAACAGCCCCCCCCCCCCCCCCCCCCCCCGCCCCCTCCCCTCGGAGATGGGGGTGATGGGTCAGGCACTTGACTCAGAGAGACTAGAGAGCCCCTCAGCCTGCTTTGTGTGTCACAAGCGCACATTTTTTACAACTTACAGAATAAAAAAAAACGAAAATCAAGTTTTAAAATCTAAAAAGCAATGACTTGAGGTGGTTCATCTGATTTAGAAAAGATCACTTCTGAGAGAGGAGAGGCCTCCCTCCCTGCCTCCCTGCCTCCCTGCCTGCTGCCGTCAGACGGCTGTAAGTCCCCCTCTCTTCCTTAAGTCCTTCTGTTATTTCGTGTTACCGGTTGAAAAGTTTATCGCATATTCATGCCGCCATGACCACAGGCGAGTCACACAGGCCCTCGGGCTCATTGTTGCCTGGAGAAGGGAGGGGGGGGTGGGAGGTGAAGTGTAGAGTGGATGGTTAGGACGGGGGGCATGTTTTTGTGTGAGGGTAAGGTGGTGGTGGTGGTTGTGGACAAGGGGGGGTGGGGGGGGGGGGGGTGGTGTCATGTTTTTTTGTGCCGGGGACGAGGGTGAGAGTGAGTGAGGGGTCACTGGGACTCCGGCTGAAGGTGTTCCCTGGCTAAGAGCAGACGCAGTAAAAAGGTCCCCTTTTATAGACTGTCATCCTTCAGCCTGATGAGTGCTTAAAGATGTAAATCCCAAATCCTACTGTCTGTCACGGAGGGCCATCAAGAGCAGGGGGGGGAGCGAGAGGGCAGACAGACGGTGGGAAGGGATTGGGGCAGGTGGGGGTGGGTGGGGTGGGGGGCGGGGGGTGGGGGGGGGGGGATGGCCACTCACTCTGCCCTTGTTGGGGTGGCTCTTGAGCTGTGGTGCCCTCTCCTCCTCTCCTCTCGACTCGTCTCGTCTTGACTTGTCTCGTGGTGTTTCCCAGGGAGATGAGAGCGAGCCCGTGGGATTAACTTTTCACATGGCTGGGAGTCCGCGCATGAAAAGAGCTGACAAGCAAACAGCTTTATTAAAAAACAGAGAGAGGAGAGGAGAGAGGGCAGGGGAGGGGAGGAGGAAGAGGAGGAGGAGGAGGAGGGAGAAGACGAGGAGGAGGAGGAGGAGGAGGAGGGATTTTAGATATTGAGTGTCCCTGGGATTTCTCTTTCTCTTTTTTTTCTGGTTTTGAACAAAAAAAAATGCTGTCCCGCGTGTAGAATAGATTGTCCTCATCCTCTCTTTCTCTCTTTCGTTTTCTCTCTCTTTCTCTCTTTCTCTTTGTCCCTATCCTTCTCTCCATCCTTCATCCTTTCTCTCTTCCTTCGTACTTGTCCTTTCCTCTCCCCCTCTCTCTCTCCCACTCTCGTCTCTCCATCTTTCTCTCTCCTCCCCCTCTCTCTCTCTCTCCTCTCTCTCTCTCCCTCTTTCTCTCTCTCTTCCCTCCCCCTCTCCATCTCCCCTCTCTCTCTCTCTCTCTCCTCTCCCTCTTCTCTCTCTCTCTCCCCTCTCTCTCCTCTCTTCTCTCTCTCTCCCCGCCCCCCCTCTCTCTCTCTCTCCCCCCTTCTCTCTCCCTCCTCTCTCTCCCTCTTTATCTCTCCTCTCTACTCTCTCCCTTCTCTTGTGCTGGTAGTACCTGTGCCACCGACTAGATTGCGTGCCCAATGCAGATAGTCTGCTCACTGCTCAGACCCTGCTGGCAGTCAGACGCAGAGTCCGTATGATTTAAAGACAGAGGGGCTCTCATTACACACCGTCTGCCCCACTGTCTGGGATTGTGGACATTGAAACTTCACACTGATGGTTGTATAAATGTGGATCGAATGACAATTTTACAAAATAGTAAAGAAAAAACAATATTCAGGCATGTTCATGTCCCCTTCCCCTCATGATATGAATAGGACCTCTGTGCACATACCTAGTTATATAAAAGTGCAACATGTCAGTAGAAGGTGTAGTTGCTGAAAATATATTTCTCTTTCTCTTTTATTCTCTCCTTATTCCCTCTCTGTGTGTACACCTCGCTCTCTCTCTCTGTCTGTCTTTCTCTCTCTCTGTCTATCACTCTCCCTCTCTCTCTCTGTCTCTCCTTCTCTGTCTCTCTCTCTCTCTGTCTCCATCTCTGTCTCTCTCTCTCTCTCTCTGTCTGTCTGTCTGTCTATCTATCTCTCTGTCTCTCTCTCCCTCTCTCTCTGTCTCTCCATCTCTGTCTCTCTCTCTCTGTCTGTCTCTCTCTCCCTCTCTCTCTCTCTCTCTGTCTCTCTGTCTCTCTCTCCCTCTCTCTCTCTGTCTCTGTCTCTCTCTCTCTCTCTCTATCTCTCTCTCTCTCTCTCTCTCTCTCTCTACTCGTCCCTGAGCATGATGAGCTGCATGCACTAGCCTGGGCTGCAGTGTCAGTGGGATAAAATCAAAACAAGCGCTCCCTCCGCTGGGATTGGGTTGCCATTCTGTGTGGCGGTAGCGGGATCAGGAAATCGAGCCATGCTCTGGCGCGGGCACCCAATCCGGCCACTGGCCTGGCAGTGTGGGTGAGCGGGCAGGTCACGCCGGTGGCAGGGTGTTCCCTTTCAACCGGGCACACATTCACACTGCAGGCGGCCATTGTTCTGCCCTAGGAGCTAGTGACACACACTCTCTCTCTCTCTCTCTCTCTCTCTCTCTCTCTCTCTCTCTCTCTCTCTCTCTCTCTCTCTCTCTCATTCCCTCTATATCTCTTGTTCACACACACGCACACACACACACACACACACACAACGACACACACACACTGTCACGTATTCACACATACACCCTCTTTCTCTCTTTCTCCCTCTCTTAAACACACACACACACACACAACCACACACACACACTGTCACGTATTCACACATACACCCTCTTTCTCTCTTTCTCTCTCTCTTAAACACACACACACACACACACACACACACACACACACACACATACACACACACACACACACACACACACACACACACAGGAGGTAAACAGGAACTTAGCTATTCTTCCCTTTATCGCTTCCTCAGAAATGAATCCTGGGTATTTTCTTTAGAGAAGGAAGCCCATATTGAATTAGAAACTAGATTATACTGTAATTTATACTGACACTTCCTGAAATATCTGTGAAATTGTTTCAGAAACAAATATATAGGAAGTTTTAAATTTCTGTTATCAAGCCAGGCTTTACAGGCTATTATGAGTACAGGCGGGAAAGTTGTGGATTTGTTACAATGGGAAAAAAAAAAAAAAAAACGGTACCATTAACTCCAAGAATGTAGCATACCATACAGTGTGGACACATGCGTCCAATTTCCGATTTCAGTCCGATTTAAATTGGATATTGGACACATGTGACTCCCCAGAACTAGATTCATTGTGTCCAGCTTGAGTCCGACTGGACTCCGATGTAAACCCCTGGACACACGATTCGATTCCGCTGGGAATTGGACTGGGCGCGCATGTGTCTCTCGAAACTAGATTGAAATTGGACAACAACAACTTTTGCACGTGCTTGAGATCGTGCCCACAGACATATACATGCATCATATATGTCTATGATATGATAATCGCTGCTAGACGCTCAGTTCTTGTGCTCCCTCTCATTCACGTTGATATACTGAAAGCGAAACTGAAACTTATAAACTGCAACGCAACTGTTTGGGACAGAATGCGCTAATTCAGTGAACAAATATTTTCATATTACTTTTTCACCAGTTGTTAGTCATGTAATCCTTTCATATCGATGTGAATCAATCAATACTAAAACAAATTTAACTGTGGTGTGTTTTTGTTTCATTTTACAACGTATTTACTGTATAATCAACGGTAGCAGATGTAAACATTCCGCATTTGATTTGAACTGACACGGCCAAGAACTAGTTGTGTCACTGCCATGTGCTTAGAGATAGAGCAGTTAACCCCCCATGGAGACCCCATGGAGAGAATTGAATGGGATCGAAGTGCTGCCATCATGTGTCCTCACTGACTGATTAGCATAGTGGGAATACTGCGGCTAGTAGCATGTAGTATGGTTTAGTGTATTCTAGGCTATGTGATGTAAGGTCCTGTTTGTGGAGTAGCACGTAGGATGGTGTAGTATTGTCTGGCCTGTGTGGAGCTCTCTGGGTGAACCGGCTAACAAGAACATCTCTCTCTGATTGAATGAAGTAATGCTAGATGTTCAGCCTTCCCACACACTCACACACACACCTTCTGCTTGTTCTTCTTGCCTTCCTTTTTTTATGCAGTGTCCCTCCCCAGCTCTCTTTGCTAGTACTCTATTCTCCGCCATGTTCTCCATATCTCTGTGCTAGTACTCTATTCTCCGCCATGTTCTCCATCTCTCTGTGTGTTAGTACTCAATTCTCCGCCATGTTCTCCATATCTCTGTGCTACACTGTAAAAAAAAAAATCGTAAAAAAACGGTTTTTTTCCGGCAGCTGGGGTGCCAGAAAAATACCGTAAAATAACAGAAAATTACTGTACCGTAAAAAAACGGTTTTTTTCCGGCAGCTGGGGTGCCAGAAAAATACCGTAAAATAACAGAAAATTACTGTACCGTAAAAATACGGTTATTTCCCGTAATTAAAATACAGTTTTTAGTTGTAATTTTACCAAGATTTTCCCTTATTTTCAGGTTTTTTAACATTAAATAACAACATTTTCACATTTTAAAACAATTAAATGACCTAGAAAAACGGTAAATAAACGTTGTATTACGAACATTATTCGTAATACAACATTTATTTTCCATTTTTCTAGGTCATTTAATTGTTTTAAAATGTGAAAATGTTGTAATTTAATGTTATTTTACGGTATTTTTTCTGGCGCCCCAGCTGCCAGAAAATTACCGTTTATTATAATTTTTAGTGTATAGTCACTTACCTGATCTTTCAGCCTTTGAGAATATGCCTCTCTCTATCACTTGTTCACACACTAAATCCATTTATTGGTCTCATAATTACAGAAATGTGCTGTTAAATTAAATTACCCATGAAGATGGTAGATTAACATTGTTATACGGGTAATAATGCTTACATTTACAGAAATGTGCTGTTATTAGTTGGTTTTAATGGCATTATTTGTTTAAAAATCCTGTATATAATTTTTTATGAGATGTAATATAATAGTATACAACAATAATTTGATTAATCTTTAAAAACTAGTTAAAAAAAATGAATATTTAAAGCACTTTCAACTTAAAAAAACTATACTCACCTAATAACACAATAATTATTTTAATTTTAAATGGTTTAAACCAGTTTTTGGCCAGTCGGAAAAGGGGCTTAAATGAATTGTGTTTGAACAAGACTAAGCTGAGAACAACTACAATTTCCCATTCTCTGTATTTTTATTCTGTATATATATAAAAAAAAAACTAACAGGTAACCATACAGCAACTGGTTCTGAAACAAACAAAAACAAATTCAACTGAATTGGAAATGAAAGAAAAAAAGTAAAAAAAAAAAAACTAAACAAAAATCCACAGACTCTTGATATCTTCTAATATAATTTCCAACTCGACTGCAAATGTAAATGTTTTTTTTTTCAATAAGGCCCAATAAATCAGCCCTTCATCTCCAAGTGGCATAGCAATCTTGTCACTTCTTGCGACGATCAGCTACTCAGCTACGATCAGCTACTACGACCGCTTGGGTGTCCAATGCACACAATGCTAGGCTGGTGGCCTCTCGATGAATCAGGATTCTCAAGCAATGATGAAATGCTCGTTCTAGGCTGTAACACAAAACGTTTGAATTACTACATTATTAAACCAGCATGGGGAGGAGACCACAACACAACATCAGGAGGTTCAGTGATGCAACCAATAAGTCATAAGACACAAACATACTTGCACAAAGTCCATGAGGTAGGAAATGGCTGATTTAACACTGCAGCGACTCCATCCAGCCCCTCGTCCTGATGGCATTGGTGGAAGAAGGTGTATGAGCATCTGAAGTGCTTTGAAGCAAAGCATGTCTACATGAAAATATTAGAATCCAAATTAGATATCTACCATTACACAAGGTTAAAGTGCATATGACACCTAAAAAAAAAAGGTAAACGGCATATAATTATCAAGACTATACATAAAACATAGTACTTTGAAGTCATGTGTAAACCCGATGATTGAAAAATTAGGTTTGTACACGATTTCAAAGTGTGGTTTTCGCGACGCTCTTCGGCAAGCAGTGCCGGCTTACCTGAAACCTGAAGTCTGTGGCAGAAAATTGCTCAAAATTGCTGAATTCTTCACCCTCCATCGATAGCTGTGTGGTGTGGGAACGAATGAAGTCTACCACCACTGACATCACAGGGTCACCTGGCAGTAGACCTCATTCGTTCCCACGCCACACAACTAGCGATGGAGGTTGAAGAATTCAGCAATTTTGAGCAATTTTCTGCAACAGACTCAAGCAGAGATGAGATTGAGGAAGACTTCGATCCGGATCAGTTTGTAAAGGTGATTGTGAGCATTGAGCCGTATCTGGAAGACGAGCCAGCAGAAGAGCCGAGTTCTGACAGTGATGACATAGAAGTTAGCTAGCCTCGCTGCTAATAAGTATAACGCCCCCCTCATTGAGGCAGATGTACCGTTTGCCTCCAGTCTCTTAGCTCTTTCACAGCTGTTGTTTGTTAGGTCAGCCATTCTAAATACGTGAAATACATTCCCTATTTAATGGAAAGAGAGCAATGCTTCCAGCATTACTTCACAGCAAATTACTTTAGTTGTCATTTCAAGCTTGCTGGAGAAGGCACTCTTGTGCGACACACATTCTGCACCCACTTCTCGCGTACTTCCTCGTCTTTTGGAAATTTGAAAAGGCTAAAAGAATGGGAACTGACGTTCGAGCAATATGCTGCAACACACCGTGAAGGCATATTTACAACTGAGAAAATAGCCGGTGGCTCCCTGAGAAAATGTGTTTTCTGTCAGGAAAAATGGCGACCAAGTGCAACAGAGTACCTCCGTTTAAGTAATTTAAGTTTTTTAACGCAGGGTGATAGTGAGTCGCTTGGGAAGTCGGTAGCTCAGTGGCGCTGCATTCAAATGATGATTTTAACAAGTCAAATGTGTATATTTTTCCTCAACATATATATATCAATTGTGAAATACCACCTTCGTTCTATTTATTAAAAAAAAATAGTATTGAGGTGTCATATGCACTTTAAGTTATCTTGAACAATTAAACTGGCTTCAGTTATTATCCATTGCATAAAAGTTATAAGTGCATTTCCCCCCTATCTTTCTGAATGCGAACCAACATACCATCACTGTTGTTCCTGGTGGTTGAAGGATTTTCCAGATCCTCAGACAACTCCAACGCAGCAACCTTCATTAGCTTAGGGATGATGTTCATCTGCCATTTGCGAAGGAAAAGATCAGCTTTCCCCTCAAACTGGCTATCGAAGTCAAACTAAGATGTACAAAGATAAATATTCCATCCAATTTATTCATTCATTCCTTTTCATGGGTTGAAGGTAGAGAGTGGACATGAGGCATCAGTCAATAATACCAAAAATACAATGGCCCTTATTTCTGAAACAATAAACATTTGGTACATCAGTAAAATGTGGGGTGGGAAGGTAACACTTACATATCCCTCATTGTGTTCCTGGATTTTGACACTCAATTTAGGAAACGTGGTGACAACATTCTTGTCAAGACGCACCTTGTCATCACTGGATGGGTAACTGAAAATAACAGACAGCATCAACCAAACCATTTCTAAACACACATTGAAGAGTTCAGAAGTCCACCTGACCTTTTTTGTGGTAAATTGGAAAAAACACAGCTGGCATGATTATCGTATAGTAGGCACTGAGAATATTTCCCTTTATATCATACCTAAATTTTTAAGTTTTTGCACCTGAACTCTTCAATTAGAAACATGTATTGCCATCAGTTATACTCACACTTCACATGTATTGACTAAAATATTAATTTTAAGTATGAGATATATAAGAACAACTTCCACTCCACTGTCAATACTTTTGAATCTCACACTTTGACAGTGTCGTCAACTTACAATCCTCATCTCTCCTCAAGATTGCTGACAGCAACCCTCACAAGTAGCACCCTGTTTTTTGTGCATATGGTACCAGATTTCTCATATTCTGTGAGTATGTTTGGAGCTTTTGATTGAATTAGTACTTTGAGTACTCCAATCCACTGTCGTCCAGCCTGTCATGGGAAGGTAGAAAATGTGTCTGTCTTGGCAGGGGAGGAGGCTGGAGAAAAACACAAACCAATACAAAAATGTATGAGCCATTGGTGCAGTTTAAAATCCCTAAACAAACATTTAAAACACATATTTTCAACAGGACTGCACAATTACTTAAAAAATTAGCAACAACTATTCAACCAAAGTTTTCTTATCTTACAGACTTACCGGACATATCAGTTGAATTTCTGCATCCGCTAGCTCAGAACCCGACCAGAAAAAAACAACTGAAATGTATCAAGTTCGTTGATGTCTGTGTTACGATCTGTATCAATAAACTCATTGAAGTCGGCATTATACATGAGAAATCAATCTATATATACACTTCAGAAGGTAGGCCATCTTGAGATTTTCATTCATCAAGTAATTCCTTCGCAGGTGGTAAACTATCTTGCAGATCTCTCTGCCATCTAGGTAGATAGATGCCAGTATTTTTTTTAAAGCTAGCCTCCATTTGCTGATAAAGAGAAGAAAAACAAGGTTTTAGTCATTATTCACTACAGTAAAAAAAAACAAAAAAAAAAACAGACAGCCACTTCTACCATTGCCATTGTTTTGCTAGCTTATCAAACCATGTAGCAAAATTAGATTGATAGATAGTGCCGTATTTGAGTAATTAAATCTTACCGAACTGTGTTTTATTTGAACCGTTCAAGGCCGGTTACTCTGTTGTAGAATTGAACAGAAAAAGAAAATGTAACAGGTCAGGAACAGACAATACAATGACCAATACTCAAGCTATGCATTCAAGTTCACAGGAGATTGCTCCCGATTCCATTGTGCCTTGTCTGTGGGGGGGAACTCGAACAAACTAAACTTAAAAGGCATTTCACAACCAAACAACACAATAACATGTAATGCTGGTGTGCCGTGAGACTTTTTTCCCCATAGAATACATAGATTGTGCTTCGAGAGAAAAGGGTTTGGGGAAAACTGATTTACACCACTGGCGTTGCCCCTGCTCTATGGTTATAATATAAAATGGAGCAAACTAGCCAACACGATATGCTAAATAGCTAGCCTTAAAGCTATGGCAAAAGAGTATCTATGATATGTGCTTAAAAGAGCCTTCGTCATTAGAAAACGCAATATGTTACTAGCCAGGTTTTTACTTTCTCTCACTCTGCATGTTTTCAATAGCAAATACAAAATGCCAACCAATTTTACAGATTAAATTATCCAGGTTGGCTAGCTAGCTAACTTGAACTGTACATGTTACCTTAGCTAGCTACTATGGCTTACATTACCTAACGACTACAAACTGAAGGTTGTTAGTGCAAGCTAGCTAGTCAAAGTTAGCCAGAGCCTCATATGGTGTTGGCTACACTCACATTACGGCCCCCATTCAGCACACCAACATGACAGCACGACAACCTATACACAATGAGCCTTTCATCGTCAAATACAATGCCAGGGTATTAAGCTTTTTATTTTTGAGAACTCAATTAAAGTACAAAGACATTTACCTTTAGTCTTCTGCTGTCGTATGTCGTGTCAGTGTTGAAACTCCGTGGTAACCAGTGCAAGAATGTTCTATTTGGGCGCGCGCAGACCCTACATCGGCCTCAATGCGGGAGGCGTATGAGAGCATAGACGTAATACATGTCTATGTATGAGAGCATAATCTGTATGCTAACGGTATACTTTTAGCAGAGAGGCTAGCTAGCTTAAGCTACTATGGTTCTTAATGGGGTTTTGGTCTACGCGAAATCAGCAACCTAAAATAATATTTGAGAGCCTTAGTTAAAACCACCAATACTGTGCACCATCCGTGTTGCACATAAACAACTAACCGAGTCAATGTAGACGTATAAAAAGTCGTGTAGATAGCTTAATTCACATCAAATATTTCCCACTAACAGGCTACACGCCGCCATCTTTGTTCAGTTTCGATATTTTTGAGTGACTCACTCTCAACCAATCAGAATGCTTGATTTCATCTACCCGTGTTACAACAGTAAATATACGTATTTCTAATGGGTTTTTTCTGTGTAAAACAACAGAAATATTCTGTGTTTTTACATTTACAGTGATTTCATGTTATTTTACATTTGTCATGTAAAATCACAGTTTCTTTTTGTAAAATGAATGGTATTTTAAAAATACAGAAAAAAACTGTAAAAAAAAACAGTAAAATTCTGTTTTATTACATTTTTTTTTTACAGTGTAGTACTCGATTCTCCGCCATGTTCTCCATCTCTCTGTGTGTTAGTACTCAATTCTCCGCCATGTTCTCAGACCCCAGTCTTTAAAAGATTTGTGGGTTTTCAGTAAAAGCCAAAGCTCGTGTACCTGCACCAAAGAAAAGCAAGGTAGAAAAAAATAACACGTAGTCCTTCTCCACTCACCTCTTCCCAACCTCCCTCCTCCTCCTCCTCTTCCTCCTCCTCCTCTTCCTCGCCCTCTATTCCCTTTCTTCCTTTTGTGTTTGATAAAAGAGGGAAATGTGGTCCACTGCCATGGAAAGTCTAATTGATGTCCCTGTGAAGAACAGCAAGCTGTTGACCTGGCGTGCGGCGACCTTGATTGCTTTAATGACAGCATCGGGGGCTGGTCACTGGGAGGCTGAAGACAGGGCTGAGAGGCTCGGCCTCTGCCCAGGCAGGGTGAGCTGTTCTGGGGCAAAGGGGGGGGGGGGGTTGATTGGCCCCTGCCCTGGAGGAGGAAGAGAATGAATAGAGAGAGAGAGATGAAAGTAGGGAGGAACAAGTGTGAGGCCACGGATAATTAGAGAGAGGTGTGTCTTTTGCATTGAGATGACTTTTCAACACACACACACACACACACACACACACACACACACACACACACACACACATACCCCCACACACACACACACATACCCACACAGTCACACACACATGTACATACATGCACACACACACGTACATACACGCAAATGCATGCACTAACTCACTCCTGGGCGCACTCCTGGCCGTAAAATACTCTTGATGAGACACACAAACACACACACACACACACACACACACACACACACACACACACACACACACACACACACCTATGTGTACAAATCTGATGACAATAATAGAGGTGGTCATGAGATTGGTAAAGCCAAAGGCACCTGAATGTGTGTGTGTTTGTGTGTGTTTGTGTGTGTGCGCCCGTTCGCGTGTGTGTGTGTGTGGGTAGGGGGCTGTCTGGTAGGGGTGGGCAGGGGTGGGGGAATGAAAGTGGGGGTCAGCCAGATAGAGACTGAACCCAAATCCCCCCCAGTCCTGCTGAAAGGCTCCAGAGGCCCCCTCTCTCTGCCCAGGCAAATTGGGAGGAAATCTGGCCTTTGTCACGTGCTCTGGAGAGG
>NC_137921.1:9360680-9368180 GCF_963457725.1 Sprattus sprattus | reverse complement strand
GTCTGTGTGTGTGTGTGTGTGTGTGTGTGGAGTTAGTGTCTCAGGGATCGTGTGTGTGTTTACCTGTCCAGACAGACAACATGAAGGGAGGAGGAAGAAGAAGAAGAAGAAGAAGAAGAAGAGGCAGAAGAAAGAGAGATTAGAGCAGGGGTGAGAAGGGAGCAGGAGGGAGGAGATTAGGGGGAGATAGAGACCAGTCACCCAGAGCTCTGGTGTCATGGTGCCATCTGAAGCGTTAAGAGGCCCCTTCTCTCCTTCTTCTCTCCCGCACTCTTTTTCGCTCCTTCTCTCTTACTCTTTCTCTCGCTCTTGCTCAGTCTCTCTCTCTCTCTCTCACACACTGTCTTCCTCTCTCTTTTCTATTGTACGCTCTCTCCTTCTTCTCTCCCTCACTCTTTTTCATGCCTTCTCTCTTACCTTTTCTCTCGCTCTCTCTCACTCACTCTCTCTCTCTCTCTCACACATTCTCTTCCACTCTCTCTCACTTGCTTTTTTCACTACATCTCTCTTTATCCCTCTTTCTCTCTGTGCTGGCTCGACCTTTGTCATCTGTAAGCAGACAAGAATTTGAGTGTGTGTGTGTGTGTGTGGCGGGGGGGGGGGGGGGGTCGTGAAGCTGACACACTTACCCCTACAGAGACTTTGAGAGAGAGAAAGAGCGAGATACTTTAGTTCCTAATCAAATCTCTCTTTGTGGAATGTCTGAAGTTCTCATGGTAAAGCGTACCGTATCAACAAAACATATAGACCCAATGAGCAACAGCAAATCACATCGGCATTCCAAGTGTCAGCAGTATCTCTTGCTTTCATCCTCCTCTTCTCCCTCTCTCCTTCCTATCCTCTCCTTAACTCCTTTCTCCCTCTCCTCCCTCTCTCTCTCCTCTTCTCTCCCCATTCAAATCCAAATTCAAGGTTGCTTCATGACTGTTTAAATACAGTGTTGTCAAAGCACCCCCCCTCTCCTCTTCTCTCATCTCCTCTCCTCTCCTCTCACTCCTCTTTTCTCTCCTCTCTTCTCCTCTCTCACACTCCTCTCTTCTCTCCTCTCTTCTCCTCTTTCCCTCCTCTTCTCCTCCCCTTCCATGTCTGTGCTCCCCTTGACTGTCCTGTGAGCTGTCAGGAAATGCACGGCCTGCCCATGGCTATTTATTTATCTGGGTAAGAAATCTCATCATGCGCTCCTCTGGCGTCTCCCCGGTCGGGAGGAGGTGCAGCGGGGCTGACCCCGGCTTAAACCCGCCCGAAGAAAGTGCCGCTTGTGCACACTGCCCGCACGTATGTACACTTAGCTCAACTCACAAGAGACACCTCTCTTTAATGTTTGTGTGTGTGTGTGTGTGTGTGTGTGTGTGTGTGTGTGTGTGTGTGTGTACACTTAGCCCAACTCACAAGAGACACCTCTCTTTAATGTTTGTGTGTGTGTGTGTGTGTGTGTGTGTGTGTGTGTGTGTGTCTGTGTGTGTGTGTGTGTGTGTGTGTACACTTAGCCCAACTCACAAGAGACACCTCTCTTTAATGTTTGTGTGTGTGTGTGTGTGTGTGTGTGTGTGTGTGTGTGTGTGTGTGTGTGTTTCTCTGTGTGTGTGTGTGTGTGTGTGTGTGTGTACACTTAGCCCAACTCACAAGAGACACCTCTCTTTAATGTTTGTGTGTGTGTGTGTGTGTGTGTGTGTGTGTGTGTGTGTGTGTGTGTGTGTGTGTGTGTGTGTGTGTGTGTGTGTGTGTGTACACTTAGCCCAACTCACAAGAGACACCTCTCTTTAATGTTTGGCCAGGCCAGGCCAGCCTCTACTCACTGCTGATATTTGCAAAAGCCCCAGTCCAGATGCCAGAAGCCCCCTTTTCTCTGTATGCGCACTTACACACTTACTGACACACACTTAAATGTGTGGACATGCATGCATACTCACGCACACACACACACTTAAAAGGGATGCGGAAAAACAGATACACACACAGTCACGCAATTTTAGAGATATGCACAAACAGGTACACACACATAGACACACACACACACTGTAGAGGTGTTGTGTGTGTGTGTGTGTGTGTGTGTGTGTGTGTGTGTGTGTGTATGCGTATGTGTTTGTTTGTGTGTGTGTGTGTGTGTGTGTATGCATATGTGTTTGTTTGTGTGTGTTGATAAGAAACTCTTGCAATTTTCATAATGATATGTGTGCAAATCATACAAATATTGTTCAAGCTTCAGATCATGTGGAAGGTGCACATTGTGCGTGCGTGTGTGTGTGTGTGTGTGTGTGTAAGTGTGTGTGTGTGTGTGTGTCTGTGTGTACATATGCACATGCATACATTTACATACCGCAGAGTTGCTGTTTTGAATAAAAGGCCCATATTGATCTTGCATAGACAGCAGAGGTGCACTATTCATAAACACAGACCTCTGTGTGTGTGTGTGTGTGTGTGTGTGTGTGTGTGTGTGTGTGTGTGTGTGTGTGTGTGTGTTTGTGAGGTATTGATGTTACAGTATCGCTATTCAACACTCAATCAAAGTTCTTATTGCGCCGGAGTGGAGCATCCAATAAAAGCACTCATAAAATTGAATTTTTGCGCAAGCGCTCTCCTCTTACACCAATGTATCCTCTTCGCCCGGCACCAGTGCAGCCATGCACGGGCGCTTTTGCATCGGGACACGTCCTCTTCAGCTCGCACCAATGCAGCGCTCCTGCATCAGGACATGTCAGGGCACCAGTGCAGCCATGTCTGCTTCGCATCAGAACTAAATCGAAGAAGTAAATCGTTCCAGAAGAGTCAGTCCTGTCCAGTCCTATCCACACCCCTTAGGCAACTTCTATAGGATCCATTATGGTCCTCATCTTTCCAACACCCTAGATAAATAAGTTCACAAGTATTCTTAATTTAAGTATACTTATTATACCTCCATGCACTCATGAGTAATAAACCAAAAGTGTGTTATTTTCAATGTACTAATTATTTAATAAGCATTAGTATATCATTAGTGCTACTAAAAATACAACTAAGTGCACTTGACTGTACTATTTTGTGACTAAGTGATTCATACCCACTTAAATATACTGCATTTAAGTACATATTCTTTGCCAGTTCAGTACAGTGAATGTACTTTGAATCAACTTTACAGATAACTATGAATACACCAAGGAATATTCATATTTAGGAAAAATATACTTTTTTACCTTTGTATAATTATGAGTGTGTCTGCAGTTAGCAGTTATATTTAAATAAGTTTGAATACACTTAAATTGTGTGTCAAAATGGCAGTCACTGAAGTGGACTTGCAGACAAAACAGTATTGTGTTAAAAATGTACTTTAACTAGTACATATACAATATACATATTTATTACCTGGGATGTATGCAGTTTGGCTACCTCCAGAGTGAGAACTGTAAACATGTCGCTGTGAGCTGGACTCATGGGTTTCTGTGGCCCTATGAGGAGGGCTGAGGAGTCAAGTCAAGTCAAGTCTTTTATTGTCAGATACAAAGAACAACAGAGTTGGACTGGGCACTGAAATGCTCAGGACAGGACACCATACCACACTACCATAACCTAACATGACATAACATAACATAACATACAAACATAAAAACATATAAGTACTCCAACATGATATAAATATGAGGACGCATTGAACTCTTCAGATCTCCACTAGACCATGCAACTGAGGCGCGTTCAAAACAGCAAACAAAGACAAACGGTCGCAAATGTTCCCAAAACAGTTTTTTTCCGTTTGCTTTGAGTTCACTGAAACGTTTCTGCAAACACACACACACACAAGCGGTCTCAGTAGGTAGTTCTCATAAACAAACGCCGGACTTGGGTTACCGTCTGAATGTAACAATTTGGAATGTTTACGGCAACAAAAACGTTCAAAAGTTCAAAAGAAACTCCAGAGTTCGCCTCCGTTTGCCGAATTTGTCCGCACCTCACCTCCAGGCCCGGAGCCACCCGCCGGGAAAAGTTCGAAGTGATGAGTGATGATGTGTAATCTGGTGAAAGCCTCCCGCGGTCCTGCCGTTGCCGATCCGCGGGCGTTGACGAGCGTTATTTATGTCTCCGTGCGGCAGCGCCAGCTGTCAGAGCATCAGTCAGAGGAAGATCTATCGCGCCTACTTTATTCACTTATGATTATTACTGATCATCCTCACCAAATGACTTATCAATAAAGTCTGTCTGCCGGCTAATTTATCTCTATTGCTCTGTCAATATGAAGTTCAGAGTCATGGCTTAAAAGGACAAGGCCACCGGCCGGAGTGATGGATGTCACCGGCTCAAATGAAAATATGACCCTTTTAATAAATTTGCAACAGCGTTTTTATAAACAGGGCGGAAAGGAGCCTTGTCAATTTCTGTCTCCCTCTCAATTTCTCTCTCTCTCTCTCTCTCTCTCTCTCTCTCTCTCTCTCTCTCTCGCACACACACACACACACACACACTCTCTCCCTCTCTTTCTGTCCCTGTGTGATTGATAAAATAAAATGTGTGTGCATGCTGAGCTAGCGTCTGTGTGTGCAGTGCTCTGTCACTCCTCAGGGTTGTGCAGGTTTGTGTGTGTGTGTGTGTGTGTGTGTGTGTGTGTGTGTGTGTGTGTGTGTGTGTGTGTGTGTGTGTGTGTGTTAAAGACGTCTGTAGGCCGCCTGTCCTCCATCTCAGATCTGCTGGTGCGGAGCGAAGTGGCAGAGTTCCATAGCTGAACAAACACGGACTATTTGACAAAATGGCGGGGCTTTAGAATGCCTTAAACAATGGCCTCTCAACAGGATCCTCTCTTTATCCCTCTCTCTCTCTCTCTCTTCCCTCTCTCTATCCTTCTCCCTTCCCTCTTTATCTCCGACTCCCTATCTCACTCTCTCTCTCTATGTCTCTCCCTCTTTCTCTTTCTCTCTCCTCTGGAGGTGATTAGATCTCTATGACCTTCCTAATAGAACTACAAGACATTTCCTCTAAAGGACTGGAGAGCAAACACACGCACACACACACACACACACACACACACACACACACACACACACACACACACACACACACACACACACACACACACACACATGACCCTGGAATGGAAGGTGACTGGTGGAACGCAAAGTGCAGACCATGCTGTGCCGTGTGTATGCAGTTTTTCTGAGTCGTTGCTCTTTGTGTGTGTGTGTGTGTGTGTGTTTGTGTCTGTGTGTGTGTGACACATCACATGACGGAGGTGGTGTGATCAGTGTGTGTCCTCGCCGGAGCCAGGGTGTTACTTTGATTCAGGAATGGAGTGTGTACACGTACCCGGCGTCAAAGCAAACACGCCCCATTGCACCCCGGCGATAGGCAGTTGAACAACCAGAGAACAAAAGGCGCTGGCATGTTTGCTCTCCCACTCCATGGCTGGATCGCTGGGAGTGGGTCACACCTTCCTCACTCAGGAGAGCGTCCGACTTCAGCCCGGACGTGGGCCGGATGCAGGCCACACCTGGCCCGGTGCTGTGGCGCTACTCTGGCCCATCCTGAGGGGTTGGGCAACTTGTTGATAAGCGGCGTGTGAAGGAGCAGGAGGCTGAGGGAGAGAGCACCTCTCTCACCTTTGTGCCGCCTGAACAATAGGAGCCATACATTCCTCCGTCACACACACACACACACACACACACACACAAACACACACTCAGTGGGAAAGCAAGAGCCTGAGACCCAGATAAGGGTCTTGCATGCAATCAAACAGCACAAGTCTGATGAGGTAGTGTGTTTAATTAGCCATTATCAATAGCCACGGAGCTTTTGCTATCAGCCATCTCAAAGTGTTTGTTTTAACCCCCCCCCCCCCCCCCCCCCCCAAACCCCCCCTGCTCAACGCCTGTCCCTCGGCGTATTAAAGTCATCATAAATACGGCCTATCAGATCAGGACTGGCTTCCTGCAATTTACTTTTGGAGAGTGTGTTTTTTTCCCAGCTCTTATTTTCTTGTACATAGGTGCGTGTGTTTTTCTTTTTTTTTTATTTCCTCTTTCTTTCTTCTTTGTTTTTTCCAAGACAGGCGCGCTTTGTTTTAAAACGAGCTTGAAATCGGGACGCTGAGAGTAGTTTCTGCTGGCGTCCATTTGATGGTCTCAGAATAATCCCCCCTGCACGCACACACACACACACACACACACACACACACACACACACACACACACACACACACACAGATAAATGACCCTGGAATGGAAGGTGACTTGTGGAACGCAAAGTGCAGACCATGCTGTGCTGTGTGTATGCAGTTTGTGTGTGTGTGTGTGTGTGTGTGTGTGTGTGTGGTGTGTGTTTGCATGTGTCTGCATGAAGTCTGGGCTTCTCTTCTCACCAATGTGACCTCAATGAGGTCACTGCCACCGTGTGAGACAAGCATGCTGATTGGCTGATGGAGATATAGGTGGGTGGGTGTTTATTGGTGAGGGCTGCTGATTCGCTGCCGCTGCTGTTCGTGTTTGACTTGATTTCAAACGGGAGACTGAGAAACGTATAAAGTAACCACCCTGACATTTAATCTCAACTGTTGTTCTCAACGGTGGTTTCTCTCTCCTCCTGTCCTCTCTATCTCTCCCTCCCCACTGCTTGGCTGAAGTCTTCATTTTTTTGACGTGACACACACAGTTTCACAATTTTAGAGATATGCACAAACAGGTACACACACACACACACACACACCTACACATACTGTAGAGGTGTTGTACCCAGGGTCGGTGTATACATATGTGTTTATTTGTGTGTATTTATGTGTGTGTGTGTGTGTGTGTGTGTGTGTGTGTGTGTGTGTGTGTGTGTGTGTGTGTGTGTGTGTGTGTATGCGTATGTGTTTGTTTGTGTGTGTGTGTGTGTTTACCCTGACAGGCAGTTTCCCTGCTAATCTCTGTGTCAAGGAACCGACAACAGGCCGTGCATTTACATACTGAAAAGTTGTGCGAGCGAAAAAACAACAAAACATTCTCAATAACTGCAAAGCAAAACTTTCAATTTGTGGCTTTCTTGCTGTGGTCCCGGCGAGCCAATGGGATGTCACTCAGCTGGTTCAAAAGGCCTCGAGGTTTGTTTTCGGCTGTTTTCTTTTTGGAAACTTGCGGCTTTTGACATCCATAACCATACATTGGCCCGGCTGCCATATTGCCTCATATTATCCAGCGTTGAGCAGGATTGTTTTTGGCAACGCTCTCCAAAATTTTCCCACTGCAAGCCCTTAAATTGGGTTTCCCCCTCTCCTCTCCTCCCCTCTCCTCCCCTCTCCTCTCCTTGGCCTCCTCCTCTCCTCTCCCCCGTACGCCACAGACCCCCACAGAACATCCAGCAGTGAGACACACACACTCACACTGCGCTCTCGTCAGCGGTAATTACTCTGCCGTCTAATTGCAATTAGAACGCCACTCGGTAAGGGCAGTGCCCGCTCTCGTGTGCTAGGGGGCTTGATTAAGCTGTGTGTGTGTGTGTGTGTGTGTGTGTGTGTGTGTGTGTGTGTGTGTGTGTGTGTGTGTGTGTGTGTGTGTAAAGTGTAGA
>NC_137921.1:9351176-9360480 GCF_963457725.1 Sprattus sprattus | reverse complement strand
AGCTTGAAGGGATTTTGACATGCAATAAATCATACTATTGCACATGGATGATCTTTTTTTTTAACACACACACACACACACACACACAAGTCCTAATTAATATGTTATTTATTTGCTCTGCCCTCCCTATTATGAATTTGCACAGCTGCGCTTAGAGAGTCATAGGTGATCGTACACACACACACACACACACACTCTACACACGCACGTACACACACACGCACACACACACACACACACACACACATCACACATGAGATGATGGACAGGAACCCTCGCCCAAATCATTGACTCAAAACTCAACGGTGTTTTCCCCGTCTTCAAGCAGGCGAGTGTTTTCCGTCACTGGGATGGAACAAGAAATAGAAATCAAATCAATGAAATGGCCTGGATAAAGTCAACAAGCCCAAATGCTGAAGAGGGTGGGGGGTAGTTTTGGTAGGAAGGCTGTCAGCTTGCTCGTGTTTTTGGAACTGTGTGAGATCCACAGAGACAGAGGAGGAGAGAGGCAGAAATGGAAGATTTACTGACACACACACACACACACAGACAGACACACTCACACACTATAGACACACACACACACATGCTCGAGACCGACACACACACACACACACAAACACACACACACACATACACATATACACACACACACAGACACACATATGCAGACACACATACACATACACACAGACACACACACACACGCACACACACACACACACACACACTACAGACAGACATACGCCAAACCTTGTGTTTAAACATCAGGGAGCCATTTTGTGTGTGTGTGTGTGTGTTTCTGTCTGATGCAGTCTCAGGTTGCTGTTGCACAATTTGATACACATATATTTATGTTTGGCAGGCTGTGGTGCTGCGTGTGTGTGTGTGTGTGTGTGTGCCCATGCGTGCGCGTGTGTGTATGTGTGTGTCCACACGTGTGTGTTTCAGATCGTACCTGCGGAGGTCTGGGAGTGGTTTATTGTCTAAATGAAGTTGTTGCTGTAGCGTAAACTGTTACAGCTGTGGTTAGCGTTTAGCGGTTAGCTGCAGATCTCTTGTATCGGTGAGTCTGAACTCATTGGCGCTGTCATCCATACACACACACACTCACACACACACACACACAAACACACACACACACACACACACACACACACACACACACACACACACACACACACACACACACACACACACATCCATACATCACCCCAACAGCTAACAGCTATTGTCATTGGACACAATGCTACCAGGATGCCCAGGAATGTCAGGGTGGCTGTTTTAGTGTTTCATATTTTTTTTTACTCTCTCACATTCTTCCCTCCCATCTCTTATCAGCACCTCCACCCATTGCAAACACACATTGCTCTCTGGAACTGACACACACACACACGCGCACACACACACACACACACACACACACACACACACACACACACACACACACACACACACACACACACACACACACACACACACACACACACACACGCACATACTCTCTATCACACACAGACACACACACGCACTCACAGACAGACCTAGACAATTGCACACACGCAAAGTCCATTAGGTGAGAGAGGTGTCAGGAAACATATCTCAGCAAAGTCTGGTCAGGCATTTCCCTCCCTCCCCTTCTCTCTGTCATTCTGGTTCCCTCTCTCTCTCTCTCTCTCTCTCTCTCTCTCTCTCTATCTCTCTCTCTCTCTCTCTCTCTCTCTCTCTCTCTCTCTCTCTCTCTCCCTCTCTCTCTCTATTTTCAACCCCCCCTCCCTCCCCTTCTCTCTGTCATTCTGGTTCCCTCTCTCTCTCTCTTTCTCTCTCTCCCATTCTCTCTATCTCTCTCTCTCTCTCTTTTTTACACCCCTCCCTCCCTTTCTCTCTCTCTCTCTCTCTCTCTCTCTCTCTCTCTTCAACCCCCCCCCCTCCCCCCTCCCTGTCTCTGTTTCTCTCTTTCTGTCTGTTGTTGGTCTAGGTCTGGAATTGACCCTCAACAACATAATTACACTACATACATTTATAAACAGACTGTGTGCATCTGTGTGTGTGTGTGTGTGTGTGTGTGTGTGTGTGTGTGTTGGTGTGGTTGTGGGTGTGTGTTGCATGTGAAGGGTTTATGAGTAGCATATGTTGTCTTGGGAAAGCAGTGAGAGGAGATAGTTGACACGAGCCTCATTTCTCTGCTCCTCTGCACGCCCTCTTGAGCTCGTGTCATGTGGAGGCAGAGGAGCACGACGCTGTTCTGGGATCTGTGTGGCTCCGACAGAGCTGGGTGATTATATGTTAGAGTTAGGCCGTTTAAGAGCACTCGTTTTTCACTATTTCTGATGTAATTGCTTCCACTTGGTCTGCTTGGATACACTGACAGGCTAATTTGGCAAACCACAGCTTTTGGACAGTGTTCTCAGCTGTCAATCAAACTCTGATAGAGACAGAACACAACTAAATGGGTTTTTCACGCGCCTGTGAATATTTCTCATCGTTTTTACTGTGAAAATATGAAAAACTACTTAGTAAAGCCATGGGGGAGAGTTTACTTTAGTCTTTCCCAGTTAACAACATTCCAACCGAACTCTGATAACTCTGAACTCTATAATCTTTGTGTGAAGCTTCTAGAAGTGGTGAAAAATAACAGAAAATCTTGTTCTAGAATGTTCTGTGTTTCAGTGGTAGAAGTTTATCAGTTGATGATCTTGTTCTAGAATGTTCTTTGTTGCAGTAATAGGAGTTCAGCTGTAGAGTGAGACATCAGCTCTGCACTAGTGTGTGGCCAGAGGTGTCTCACCTCACACACCCTGACACACACACACACACACACACACACACACACACACTCACACACCACACACACAGACAGAGTTTATTCAGCGAATGTCAGGAAAGGGGAGTAGCTGCTTTAATATGGGCAGATAATCCCAGTTGAGCGGTACGCACATCCCCTCTGCTTCCCTGAGGAGAACAGCCATGAATGGGCCTCAGTCAACCACTAGCACGCTCTCCTATTATCACAGTCTGCCCAGGTCACAACACACACACACTCACACACTTACACACACACACACACTCACACACACACACACACACACACACACACTCACACACACACACACACACACACACACACACACACACACACACACACACACACACACACACACACACACACACACTCACACACCCACACAGCCCTCATCCTCCAAGAGGACTCCAAATAGCTACTCACACACACACATACACACACACACACACACACACACACACACACATTCATGCACACACACACAGGTACACACACATATACAATTTCAGATCAGCACACACACGGACAGCATACTCACACACACACAGACACACATAAACACACATAAACACACACACACACAAAAACACACACACACACACACACACACAGAGCCTTCACCATCAGAGAGAAGCCCCGTCCTGCCTCTGTTAGACAGTGGCTGCATTCTTGGTCTGGCTGCGGTGGATAAATATTGCTGAGGGCCTAATTCCACAGCTCCTCCTCGAGAGTCGGACCCCGCCGTCTGAGACGGAGGCGAAATTTCCTGCCACGGCCGCGAACGCCCCTCGCTCGCTCTCGCTGAATTAATGCAGGATCTGAGAGCCATTCATTTCACCGCACAAAGAGGGGGCTTTTCCACCCCCCCCTCCCTCCCCCCCTCCAAAGACCTGCATACGGGGGCCCTGTGGGGTCAAAGGATGGTCTCTTGCCCCATCATTCAGCCCCCTCTCGCCCTGCTCCACTCCACACACAAACTACCCCGTCGTCAAGTTTCACCCCAGGCGCTAAATCTCTACCGCCACCGAAGACTTGGACGGCGTTTGTGTGTGTGTGTGTGTGTGTGTGTGTGTGTGCTGTAAGTAGTTGTCAGCTCCATGGTATGTTTTTGGCAGACCCGCGTATTCGTCACTGAAAGGGAAAGAAAAGTCAAATGAAAAGTGAAAAATAAAACAATAACATTTATACACTGAACAACACTGAAAACTATTGCCACACAAAGTGACAGTGTTTTATTTAATTTTTTTGGACTGTGAAAACGTTTTCATCTTTCTCAACTTTCACGTTGTGGAAGTTACAGCTGGGGTTTGAAGTGTGTGAATGTTAAACGTTTCCTTCCCTCTCTTTATCTGTTCACAGCAGATGCTGAATGATCATGAAGTCTCGTCCCAAGATGGCTGCATCAAAAAGGTAGGACGTTCTTAAAATCCTCATCCAACTCTCCGGGTTCTTCCATCCGCCCTGTCCCTTGTCCCCTCTCCCCTGTCTCTGTGTTCCTCAGGGTTCTGTCCTCAGCACCACCTGAGGCTGAAAGGAAAGGATGTTCATTGATTTGACTCACACACAACCAACACTGCAGACACTTTGAAAGAAATGAACATACAGTACATGTAGTTTCCACGAATGAATGAGATTACTGGACCTGAAACAAACCCTTTCTCTTGTTCTTTGGGAAATGATTTTACATTTAGTCATTTAGCAGACGCCTTTAGGACTTAAAAGGATGTATTCACACATTTTTATATTTACACTGATGGCACACTGCACTCCAGGAGCAGTTAGGGGTGCAGTGTCTTGCTCAAGGAACTAGCAACCTTCTGATTATAAACGACTTCTCTACCTCCTGTACCACTGTCGCCCCATGATTTTGAAGCATCTTGTGTTCTTTGTCTCGCGTTACAGAAATCCACAATATGTAGTGCATTCTGCTGGTCATCTATGAAGTGTGCTCTCATAATGATAAACAGTATGTGCCACACGTCTCTACGTCTCATAGTGCTATAACTGGTGGTACGGTTTGTTACCGTCGCCATCTTTTAAGTGGTTGATCCGGGTCCTGGTCAGAGCCAGATCTGTTTTAGTGTCAGCGCCTTTCTGAGGGTCATCACCCCGGTTGCGACCCCTTGTCTTTAGAGATAGGAGTGCGCTGGCGGGTCCCAGAGATCAGAGAGCGTCCCAGTGTGAGGATTCCCCCAGCAGATAGGCTCCTGTGAGGCTTCCGAGCTCTCTTTTACGAGGTGATAAATTCATGGAGGGGAGTGGGCAACAAGCCTTTTACGGCCGGCGGGAGGAGGTCTGGGCGGAGAGGTAGCCAGTCGAAGTGTAAAGTTAACGGAGCGTGAAAGAACAATAGTAGAGACACCTGTTTTGAGGATCAATGGACGGCCTGTGCAGAGCCAGGCCTCTGGAGGAGGCTCTCTGCGTCTGCCTTGGACACATGAAAGTGTTTGAATCTTCCATGGACTCACACACAGTCACACAGACAGATGGACACACGTTATGCCTGTCTGTCAGCTGACTTCTTTTTCAAAATCTTGACTTTTCTGGTGGTGCTGGGTGTGATTTTCCTCAGATACTCATCTGCACAGAGCTGTGAAACTGTAGCCACTAGTACTGGATGTCGTGTCATGGCGTTGTGGTACACGGTTGTGTTCTGACCAAGAGACATTTTCCTATGTTTAACAAGCTTAGCCCTCACTAGTTTCCTTGCTTATCAGAGCGCTGCCAACTTGGCAGATATGAACATGTAGAAAGGAATCTGAGTGGACATGTCCTAATGGGCCTCTATAGGATGTCTCTATGGGATGTCACGTTAATGCAGTAATGGGAAAAGGCTTTGGGTCTAAGACTGAAATTGCCTGACATCCCAGTCGGCTGGGAGTGAATGGCAGAGTCTGACCGGGTTAGAGCCCCATAGACGCACCACACATTTCAGCAGGATCACTGTAATAGAGACTTTGATGGATGCTTTTACCCTGATCGCTCTCCTCTCTCTCTGCCCCTCTCTAGCTCCCTCTCTCTCTCTCGCTCTTTCTCTCTCTTTCTCTCTCTCTCCCGCTCTTTCTCTCTCTTTCTCTTTCTCTCTCTCTCTCCCGTTCTCTCTCTCTCTGTCTCCTGTCTCATGTCATCTCCCTCTTCCTGCGCCTACCCCTTAAAAGCCTCTGTGGCCCCTCTGAGCCGGACTGGCCCTGATCTGGCCCTGATCTGGCATGGGCCTGTTCTGAACATTCTAATAGATGACTGCATTCATCAACAATCTAAGATTCTAGAATTCAACATTCTACTGGATGGAGCCAGAGACTCTTAAGACCGTTCATTCTACAACATTCTAAGCACACCGGTTCACATGGTCCTAATGGCCACATGCGGCTGAGGCTGTGCTGGCCAGCAGGATCCGTGACAGAATAAATGAGAGGCTGGCTGAAGCCAACAGGAGTCAACATGCCAGAGCCTGGAGCTGCTGCAGTGTGTGTGTGTGTGTGCGTGCGTGCGTGTGTGTGTGTGACTGAGCTCGCTCGACTGGGTCGGGCTGAACCACCGCGGGTGCAGCTCTGCCAGGGGGAATGGGCGAGGCGGGTTGATTGGTCTTCCTGAGGTCGTTCAAAGGTCGTTCGGAGGTCGCGTAGCAGCCAGCTCATTATGTTCCCAGCGGATCCGCGAGGCCCGGTCGGCACCGGAGCTGGAGTCGTCCCAGTACCACGGCAACCGCACCCTGCCTGGCCGGGCCACACACATATTCATGAGCCATTATGAAGCCCATTACTCATGAGCCAGGACAGCTCAGTCTATGGGTCCCCTGTGAACGCCCCCACACACACCCCGACACACCCCACGAACCCACACACACTCGACACAACTTTTTCCATCTTTGCGGCACAGGTAGACGCCTGTGTGATCATCACCCAGAGCCTACCCTGACACACACACACACACACACACACACGCACACACACACACACACACACACACACACACACACACACAAATGCACACATATATACACAAACACGCAGTCATACACACATACACACACACTGACTAATACTAATAAGCAGCGTTTGTGTCCCCCCCACCCCATATTTGCACCTTACTCACACCCTGCTCACACATGATCAAACGTGTGACCGGTGAGTTTACCAGGCACAGAAGATGTTTGAGTAAATATTTAGGATTCTTGAGTTGGGTCTCCCTCTTCCTGCTGTCACTGTTGCACTCCTCTCCGTCCGCCACCTATCTTTCACCCCGGGCCGGCACACAGACCCCCAGTGTCCTCACAGCCACGCAGAGCCTCACGCCCTTCCGTACGCCTCACATTTCAGAGATACCTTCAGAGTGATACAGAGGCTCCTACAGAGCTGGTTCACACTGACCCCAAGATGTGCTCATGAATACCCACACTCAAGGGTTGGGACAAATGTTGTGACGAATGAAAATGGTTTCTCTGGACTTTGAGAAATTAAGAGTATTTTCTGATGTTTCTGACCATCAGTGTTAGTTTAGGTTCCAAATCCCTTTCACAGTCAGATGCTAATTAGAAACATTCTCCTTATGATTAACGTTTCTGGCTAACTAACCAACCAGCTAGCTAGTTCATAGCTGGCTAAAAAAAAACGTGGTGTAACAAATGTGTTCTACATTCACTCTACATTCTAGAATGTTCCTTAGCTATAGGGTGGGTTAGGCATCTTAGCACGTTTGTTATACAACCTAGAGCGTTGGGGAAAAACTTCAGTGCACAAATGTCCCTTCAATTCATGAAGCTGGAATTGACAGTTCTAGAACCTTCTAGACAGTTCTAGAATGTCCCCTCTGCCTTGCTTTCCTGTTGTTTCTTAACCCATTTCTGCCTAAAACGCCTGCTAAAAACGCCTGTTAAATCCTATGCTATTCTATGAGAAAGTACCTCATTTCCTGAGGGTTTTCTGAGAAAACAGTAAGAATTGTCAACGTCTACAAAAACCTTAATATCTAAGCCTCTGTAGCACTTAGAAACATGAAATAAGAAGCATTGTGAAGGTAAGAACTGCAGGTTTTATTAAAACCTGCTCCCTGAGCACACAAACAACAATAACATTTGTAAAAAACTCTCAAACACACAAAAACAATATAAATCAATGATATAAAATACAATAAATACAATTTTCAAGTATGCAAACATTATGAGGGAGGGGAAGAGGGGGAGGGAGGGGGAAAGAGAAATGGGGAGGGAGGAGAGGAGAGGGATGGAGACATCCTGGGGTGGAGCTGGCCTCGCAGTTCACATGGAGCATGAAGCCATGGCGGGGTCAACGTTATCCTGGAGATGGAGATATCTGTAAAAACGTATGGCAAAGCATTCAATCATTGTATTATTATGAGACCCACCCTCTCAGCTGGTGCTAAGACAATGGCCTACTAGACTGTCTATAGGGTATAGGGGTTATAGGTGTTCATATGCCAATTGTTCAGGTCTCTTTGAGGCACAGACAGGGAGTACACATTCAAGTTGGATACACAATAAAGCTACACTAACAGAATAGTATATTTGCAGTTCCATCAATGTTATTTATAGTATTTATATTTATTCATAATTGTATTACTATTCATTATGATGTATTATGCTATACAGTTCTCCACGTTATTTTACTTATCTAAAATCTTTGGACAAAAACGTCTGCTAAATGTAAATGCTATTTATTCATTATGCCATTATTGTATCTATAACTAACATTATTGCATGTATATATTATCAACCATCATCACCATTAGTAATCGCTATAGCACCACTATCATTACTGCCCATTCCGTTTTCTAAGAGAAGAGAACTCGGAAGATCGCACAAGAAAACAAAACATAAATAATTACCTCCAGATCATTGCCGGTTGTCCAGTCCACCTGGAATCCCTCCTCCTCTCCTTCCGTGCCCACAAAATCCCACTCCTGTGCCGTATCTAATGGATCCTCTGACACAAAGTCATTATCCTTCTCCCTCTCAGACTCAAATCCTTCAAAATCTATGTCGAAATCACTGACATCGCTATCAAAATACTCCATGTTCAATGCTACTTCTTCACTGCTACTTCTCGCTAGCCAGCATGGTATCACTGAAAACAAGCACAGAATATCGCGTGGCTATCTGATTGATTGACGTGATTTTCAGCCAACCAAAGTTCATTTTGGTGGTCATCTGATCTTTAGCAAAGCCTTAAGACCCATCCCATGTGTAATTTTAACCAACCAGAGTGAGTTATACGCAGTGACGTGCGGTGAAGTCAGTACGAGGGTAGGCACTGAGTTATGAAAGCCAGATTACTTTATTTATTGTTTAGGCTAATAGGCTACGTCACAACAGTAGGTACAAGTGCGGCACACAGGCACGGTCGATCGATGTATATAAAAAAAAATCCAATCACGATAACATATCGTACTCTCAGTCTCGCACACGCATGCACACACCAGTTAATGTCCATCATCAGAATGCAAACATCTTTATCCGCACAGCGGCCAATTATGTATGTCAGT
>NC_137921.1:9333676-9336176 GCF_963457725.1 Sprattus sprattus | reverse complement strand
ATCAATGCCAATCATTAAGCAATTTAGTGTCTCATTTATTTATGTTCAGTATCTTGGTTTGGCATTTTCTTTTATTCAGTGATCAGATCCAATCATTCAATCATTTTAGCTTTTCAAGATGTCTCAGTAAGTGTGCACACTTAAGGTCTAGATATTTTTCTCTTCCGGTTCAGACATCAACAGCCTGATAAAAAAATACCACAACAAGATCTTTTTTAATTTTAAACTACTCTATTTGCACACACACACACACACACACACAATCATACATGCATGTACACAAAAAAACATATTTGCACACAAATACACACACACACACACACACACACAGTGGCAGCAGCCTGCATCAGCAGCAGCGTGTGTGTGTGTGTGTGTGTGTGTGTGTGTGTGTGTGTGTGTGTGTGATAGGGCTTGCTTCCATATGCTAATACAGCGGAGAGGACGACACTTGTCTCCTCGCTCCGGTTCTCCCGAGTCATTAGGATAATTAAAGAGGAAACGCTAATTGAGTAAACAAGTGCTAAGCTTGTCACCCATAATTAACAGATTACAAGGAAGAGCGCGCCGGCCGTCGGGCCTAATTAAGCCTGAGTGTTAGCCGAGGTGTTAGACACGGGAATTATCTGATTCAGAAACAATGATTATCTGAAGCAGCGGATCAGCGAGACAGAAGAGAGAGAGAAAGAGCGAGAGAGTGCCAGAACCCCTCTCATCTCCCCTCTCATCACCTCTCCTCTCCTCTCCTCACCCCGTCCTTTCATGGTTTTTGCTCTGTTCTCCTCTCCTCTCCTCTCCTCTCCTCTCCTCTCCTCTCCTCACCCCTCCTTTCATGGTTTTTGCTCTGTTCTCCTCTCCTCTCCTCTCCTCTCCTCTCCTCTCCTCTCCTCTCCTCTCTGCTCCTCTCCTCTCTGCTCCTCTCCTCTCCTCTCCTCTCCTCTCCTCTCCTCTCTGCTCCTCTCCTCTCCTCTCTGCTCCTCTCCTCTCTGCTCCTCTCTGCTCCTCTCCTCTCCTCTCCTCTCCTCTCCTCTCCTCTCCTCTCCTCTCTGCTCCTCTCCTCTCCTCTCTGCTCCTCTCCTCTCTGCTCCTCTCCTCTCCTCTCCTCTCCTCTCTGCTCCTCTCCTCTCCCCTCCCTTCCTCTCTTCTCTCCCTCCTCTCCTCTCTGCTCCTCTCCTCTCCTCTCCTCTCCTCTCCTCTCTGCTCCTCTCCTCTCCTCTCTGCTCCTCTCCTCTCTGCTCCTCTCTGCTCCTCTCCTCTCCTCTCCTCTCCTCTCCTCTCCTCTCCTCTCCTCTCCTCTCCTCTCTGCTCCTCTCCTCTCCTCTCTGCTCCTCTCCTCTCTGCTCCTCTCTGCTCCTCTCCTCTCCTCTCTGCTCCTCTCCTCTCTGCTCCTCTCTGCTCCTCTCCTCTCCTCTCCTCTCCTCTCTGCTCCTCTCTGCTCCTCTCCTCTCCTCTCCTCTCCTCTCCTCTCCTCTCCTCTCCTCTCTGCTCCTCTCCTCTCCTCTCCTCTCCTCTCTGCTCCTCTCCTCTCCTCTCCTCTCCTCTCCTCTCCTCTCCTCTCCTCTCCTCTCCTCTCTCTCCTCTCTGCTCCTCTCCTCTCCTCTCCTCTCGCTCCTCTCCTCTCCCCTCCCTTCCTCTCCTCTCCTCTCCTCTCTCCTCTCCTCTCCTCTCCTCTCTGCTCCTCTCCTCTCCTCTCTGCTCCTCTCCTCTCCTCTCCTCTCCTCTCTGCTCCTCTCCTCTCCTCTCTGCTCCTCTCCTCTCCTCTCCTCTCCTCTCCTCTCCTCTCCTCTCTGCTCCTCTCCTCTCCTCTCCTCTCCTCTCCTCTCCTCTCTCTCCTCTCCTCTCTCTCCTCTCCTCTCCTCTCCTCTCTGCTCCTCTCCTCTCCTCTCTCTCCTCTCCTCTCTGCTCCTCTCCTCTCTGCTCCTCTCCTCTCTGCTCCTCTCCTCTCACCTCCCTTCCTCTCTTCTTCTCCCCTCCTCTGCTCCTTTCCCCTCCTCTCTTCCCACACGAGTGTCTTAATGCCATGGCACATCGGCCCCACAGTGCCAGTGTAGGGCGGCATTGGCGTTAGAATTGGCGTTCACATTAGCGTTCAAATTAGCGTTTAAATTCACATCCACTAATCTGGTTATGGGTGAAGAGAGCCTGGTAAAAGCAGGCCAGGGACTCCAGCGCATACAAGATGATCCTTGTGTCTAAATGGCCACTCTCGTACTGCTGTGTGGTGAAACCACCAGGGGTGCGTCTCCTGAAAGCGACATTGAACCAACGAAACGAAAGAGAGTTAAGTAAACGAAAGAGAGACTGTGATTTTGAACCCTATCTCTCCACGGTTAACACGGTGGCTGGACAATGGTGCTTTTGGGAAGCACAGTCTGTAAAGGGATTTTTTTTTATTTTCTTTATTTTTTTTTTGAGAAAGGATTGATAATCTTTATTCAAGAAATTGATCTTATTTATTTATTTATGTATTTTCAAATGAAGCTCACGGAGGGTGACCATGTCT
>NC_137921.1:9331850-9333476 GCF_963457725.1 Sprattus sprattus | reverse complement strand
CAGATTTTTAATCATGTGCAGCTCGAGTGACAAATGCACGGTGTCTGTATTATGTCCACTCACTGAGATGAAAGTGTATTTAAATCATTCAGCTCAGGTGTTTATATTCACAGCCAGATGTAAATTCAGGCCGTGTACAGCTCTTTTGTCCTGCCGTTAATATTTGTGTTGTTTATTCCTTGACTGGTTTTATAATTTGGATTCTGACAAAAAAAAAAAAATCGTTTTTTCTTTCTTTCTATCTATTTTTATTTTTACCAAATAATTTGCTCCTGTTCATCAGCACAAGTTAAAATTGAGTAACGACGGAAGAAAAAAGAAAAATGTTTGAAGTCTGATATGTTTTATAGTAGAGTTCAACGGCCGGTCACAACAATACCAGCACACTTGCCACATACAGTGACTTGTTCCCCTCCATTTTGTTTCCTGTGCCTTTGATTTGAGACGGAGCCATTATGGGCCGCCTTTTCCTTGACAAACATGGCTTCTTAGCAGGTGATTTGCGTCAAGTATTTCTCAACCAGCACGTAACTGAATTAGCAATAAAATGGACTTAGCAGCTTGAGGCAGGGGTGCCCATTACTGCTGTATTAATCATTCCAGTTGCCATTCACGTGTCTTAAGGAGCTCGGCTGGCTGGCCACCGCCGGCTCACAAACTAACATGGCTCTAATGGATGCTCTCGGCTTGAGCCCGCTAAAGCCCTGGAGCTTTTTTTTTTTTAAATCTCTCTCTCTCTCTCTTTCTCTCTCTCTCTCTCTCTCTCTCTCTCTCCCTCTCTCTCTCCACCATTGCCTCTTTCTCTCTATATCCCCCTCTCTCTCTCTTTCTCTCTATCTATCTCTTTTGCTTTCTTTCTCATTCTCACTCACTCCATCTCTCTCTTTCTCGCTCTCTCTCTCTCTCTCTCTCTCTCTCTTTTTCTTTCTTTTTTTCTAGATTTTTTAGTTTTGATTACCGCTGGCAACAGGCTCTTAGCGGCCTCCGGAAGCGCCGGCCGCGCTGAAAGCATCCCAGCATGCCGTGCTGTGTGGGGGGGTGGGTGGGGAGGGTTGAAATTACAGGGGCCAAAAGCAGCGATTCCCTCTGCATTTAGGGCAGCAGTTAATCAGCTCAGACTTCTGATAGTCCAACAATAGTTAATTACAGTAGCACCTGCCCACGCCAGCAGAGGGGACTGTGCCTAATGAGAGGCCTCGTTCCCCGGCATCTTCCGTCGGAATATATTAGAACTCCAGGGAAGCTCCACATGGACTCCGCTGCTCGGTACTTACACGCGCTTTTCACTCGCACGTGATTGACAGCACATCAGGAAATCTGAAGAGAGAGGGGGGGGGAGGGTGGGGAGAGGGGGAGAGATGGGGGGGGGGGGGGGGGGGGGTGTTGAGGGAGTAGAGAGAAGGTGGGTAGCACTGGACTTTGATTCCAAATCTGCTGTTTGTAGAAATTATACATTTCTCCCGTCAACTTCACAGGGAGTGTGTAGTCAGAGACCGAGGAGGTGTGTGTGTGTGTGTGTGTGTGTGTGTGTTTGTGTTTGTGAGTATGAGTGTGTGTGTGTGCAAGGCCAGCTTCCAAGGTGTAGAATATTGTTCTTGGTCCTTATTGTCTTGGTCTCTTACATAT
>NC_137921.1:9324350-9326850 GCF_963457725.1 Sprattus sprattus | reverse complement strand
AGAAACACACCCCAGCACAAAAATAATAGTTAAATACGCATCTGCGCCTTATTTTCCTCCTCCTCCTCCTCCTCCTCCTCCTCCTCCTCCTCCTCCTCGTCCCTCATCCTTTTTTCCCCCGGAATCTGTTTGGACAACTGCAGAATGTTTGTCTTCCCCCGTCGAGCCCCGAAAGTGATACACTCCGTGTAGCTTTTACAAATTAGCTCCGGCGACTACCAGCTAGCACTTTCTTCTTCCCTCCGCCTCGCCTTGTTCGTATCATCCCAGCGCCCCCACAGTCCACTCCCCACGCCCCGTGTCCCGCTACGGCTGTGGCCCGCTGGAGCCTCCCCAGGCTTTTGTGCCCTCGGCGCGGACATTGTTTGGGGGGCCGCAGGCCCCACCGTGGGTCGGGCGCTTGCTCACACAGGCGGGGAGCGGCGCGGAAACAATGGCCCCGTCGAGGCCGGTGCATCCATCTCCCTCCGATCAGGTTTCCCCAGGCGCTAATGGCAGATACATTACCGGACAATAAGCTGTCATGAGCCATATCGCCACGGGGTCGCCGGGACATGAGTCCCAAGGGGTGAGCCTGGCCTTTGATGATGCTGTGACAAATGCACTGTGTGTGAATGTGTGTGTGTGTGTGTGTGTGTGTGTATGTGGTGGTTGTGTGTGTGTGTGTGTTTTTAAATAGCCTCACAAAAAGAACCATTTTTTTTGGCCATTACTCATGTTAAATAGTTTGAATTATTATTTCCTCGTATTAAACTACTTTATGTGTATTTTATTATTATAAAGAGGTAATTTAGAAATTAACTTTGTCAGAAAGTAAAAACATGCCCTGGTTTCAATCGAGCGCCTGTTCTGTTTTGAGTTAGAAGATCTGCGTAGCGAGAGCTGCGGAGGTGGCTTCCAGAAGCTGACACCGCCACATTCCGTTAAATAACTCCGCACCGAAACCCGTGAGTTCGGGAGTCGGGCCGCCAGCTCAGGCGGAAATGAGCAGAGGAGGGACCGGCTCACTGATACGCCGCCCGCTGTTTGCTCTGCCTCACTTCCTGCGGCGACGCTCCGCCAGGGGTCCTGTTCCGTTCAGTGTCACGGTGAGGGGAACTGGGGAGAGAGAGGAGAGAAGGAGAGGGGTGAGAGAAGAAAGACAGGAGTGAGAGAGAAGGAGAGGAGAGAGAGAGAAGGAGAGGAGAGAGAGAGAAGGAAAGGAGTGAGAGAGAAGGGGAGGAGTGAGAGAGAAGGAGAGGGGTGAGAGAAGAAGGACAGGAGTGAGAGAGAAGGAGAGGAGAGAGAGAGAAGGACAGGAGTGAGAGAGAAGGAGAGGAGAGAGAGAAGGACAGGAGTGAGAGAGAAGGAGAGGAGTGAGAGAGAAGGAGAGGAGAGAGAGAGAAGGAAAGGAGTGAGAGAGAAGGGGAGGAGTGAGAGAGAAGGACAGGAGTGAGAGAGAAGGAGAGGAGAGAGAGAAGGACAGGAGTGAGAGAGAAGGACAGGAGTGAGAGAGAAGGACAGGAGTGAGAGAGGAGGACAGGAGTGAGAGAAGGAGAGGAGTGAGAGAGAAGGACAGGAGTGAGAGAAGAAGAACAGGAGTGAGAGAGGAGGACAGGAGTGAGAGAGAAGGACAGGAGTGAGAGAGAAGAAGAACAGGAGTGAGAGAGAAGGAAAGGAGTGAGAGAGAAGGAGAGGAGAGAGAGAGAAGGACAGGAGTGAGAGAGAAGGAGAGGAGAGAGAGAGAAGGACAGGAGTGAGAGAGAAGGACAGGAGTGAGAGAGAAGGACAGGAGTGAGAGAGAAGGAGAGGAGAGAGAGAGAAGGACAGGAGTGAGAGAGAAGAAGGACAGGAGTGAGAGAGAAGGAGAGGAGTGAGAGAGAAGGACAGGAGTGAGAGAGAAGGAGAGGAGAGAGAGAGAAGGAAAGGAGTGAGAGAGAAGAAGGACAGGAGTGAGAGAGAAGGAGAGGAGTGAGAGAGAAGGACAGGAGTGAGAGAGAAGGAGAGGAGAGAGAGAGAAGGAAAGGAGTGAGAGAAGAAGGAAAGGAGTGAGAGAAGAAGGAAAGGAGTGAGAGAGAAGGACAGGAGTGAGAGAGAAGGAGAGGAGAGAGAGAGAAGGACAGGAGTGAGAGAGAAGGAGAGGAGAGAGAGAGAAGGACAGGAGTGAGAGAAGAAGGAGAGGAGAGAGAGAGAAGGACAGGAGTGAGAGAGAAGGAGAGGAGAGAGAGAGAAGTACAGGAGTGAGAGAGAAGGAAAGGAGAGAGAAGGAGAGGAGTGAGAGAGAAGGAGAGGAGTGAGAGAGAAGGAGAGGAGTGAGAGAGAAGGACAGGAGTGAGAGAAGGACAGGAGTGAGAGAGAAGGAGAGGAGTGAGAGAGAAGGAGAGGAGTGAGAGAGAAGGAGAGGAGTGAGAGAGAAGGACAGGAGTGAGAGAGAGGGACAGGAGTGAGAGAGGAGGACAGGAGTGAGAGAAGAAGGAAAGGAGTGAGAAGGAGAGGAGTGAGAGAGAAGGAGAGGAGTGAG
>NC_137921.1:9309350-9311850 GCF_963457725.1 Sprattus sprattus | reverse complement strand
AGTGATGAACTGAGGAAATAGGGGGAAGGTGAGGAGGAAAAGAGTGTGAAAGAGGGATGAAGAGCTTAGGGTATGTGTGGTTGGAGGGGGGGTGGCATTCAGGTATATGTGTGTGTGTGTTAGGGTCAGGACCTGGGAGGGAGAGGGGTGTGTATGTGTGTCTGTGTGTGTGTGTCTGTGTGTGTGTGTGTGGGGGGGGGGGGGTATATGTGTATGCGTGTGTGTGTGTGTGTGTGTGTGTGTGTGTGTGTGTGTGTTTTTGTGTGGGTACGTGTGTGTGTGTTTGCACGTGCATTTGTGTGTGTTTATATGTGTGTGTGTGTAGAGGGGGAGAGGGGTGTGTGTGTTAGACACATCCATTTGATTGTGTCCTCTCTCACAGACACACACACATACCTGAGCCACACACACAACAAAGGCTGATTTCATGAACACATGTCCTCTCCACCACTTCCTTATTCCCAGAGTTCTCCATGTTATCATGTCATTCTATTCAGGCCTAATCTGTGAGTGGTCAGAGTGATGAGTCACACTCCTAGATGAGCAAATATCTCACTCCCTCAGGAGACTGAGCCATCTCATTGGTTCTCAGGAGACTGAGCCATCTCATTGGTTTACACGTGTGGTGTTGGAGGAACACTCAGCTTGGATGAAGACGATATGAATATCAAAGGCCAACGGCACTGTGCAATTGTGTGTCTGTGATTGTTGAGCGTGTTTGTGTGTGTGTGTGTGTGTGTGTGTGTGTGTGTGTGTGTGTGTATCTGTCACTTGGTTTGATGGAGTGGATGATGATAAAAGAGGTGAAGTGTTTGGCTGCAGGGCGGTTATGTATGATAAATCAATAGAAGCTTTAGTGAAGTGTGTGCGTGTGTGTGTGTTTGTGTGTGTGTGTGAGTGTGTGTGTGGGTGTGTGTGTGACCTGTCTGCTCCGGGTTATGGGCCTTTCCTCATGTCCAATCATTGGGCTTGTCTGTTGTGATAGCCAGAGCAGTTATTAACCCACAGAAAACAACTGATGGTTTGTTGGTGGAGGAAAGGACAGGGCCAACTCACCACATCAATTAACTTCCAATACACCACAGAGGAGGAAGGGAGGGAGGGAGGGAGAGAGAGAGAGAAAGGGAGGGATAGGGAAAGGGAGTGGAACGAGAGAGAGAGAAGGGAGGGAGGGAGAAAGGCGAAAGGAAAAGAGGGAGAGAGGAAGAGAGAGAGATGCAGAGAGTAAGGGAGAGAGGGGGAAAGTGAAGAGGAAAGGGTGAGAGAGGGGGAAAGAGAAGAGGGAGGATGAGAGAGGGAGAGAGGGGGATGAAGATAGAGGAGAGATGCAGAGAGGGAGAGAAAGAGAGGGAAGGGAAGACAAGGTGGAGGGAGATGGAGTCACTGAGAGGTAGGATCGAGAGATAGATAGAGGGAGGGGGTGAGAAGGAGAGAAACGGAGCAAGGAAGAGAGAGTGAAGAAGAAAAGAGAGAGAGAGAGAGAGAGAGAGAGAGAGATGAGAGAGAGAGAGAGAGAGAGAGAGAGAGAGAGAGAGAGAGAGAGAGAGAGAGAGAGGAGGGGGCCAGAGTTTGCCAGCACAAATTGGACCCATGTCTTGGGCTGTCTAATGAAAACCAGATCCCTGCTCGAACAATCCCTGTTCTGTTTGGGCCTGTCAGTCAGACTCTTCCTGGTGCCTTCCTCTTTCCACCTCTTCCTCTCTCACTCCTTCTTTCTCTCTATCTCTCTCTCCCTAATGCACTCTCTTTCCATATCACTCCTTTTTCCTCTCTCCCTCCCCTCTCTCTCTCTCCCTACCCCTCTCTCTCTCTTTCAATGCCCTCCTCTCCCCCTCCATTCCTCCTCCTCTCCTTCTCTCTCCCTCTTCACCTTGTCTCCCTTTTCCAACCCTCACTGGTGTGAACAATCGGGTTTCTAACAGCATGGGCCGTGGAGAGGAGGAGAGGAGAAACAAACAGACGAGGCATTCTTCCTCTTTTCTCCGAGCAGACACAACACACGCCAAGCCAGCTCGGCTGAAGAGAAGAGCTCTGTTTTACTCTGCTACGCTTGCTCACCTTTTAAAGGTGCTCCTCAGTTAGAGAAAGGAGCTCCATCTCTTTTTCTTCTCATCCACGTCCAAGTGCACTCTATCTCTCCGTCTCTCCATCTCTCCATCTCTCTGTCTCTCCATTTCTCCATCTCTCCGTCTCTCTCCCTCTATCCATCTCTCCGTCTCTCCGTCTCTCCATCTCTCCGTCTCTCTGTCTCTCAATCTCTCCATCTCTAAAACGACATTTATATTCAATTTCTCCATTTTCTCCATCTCTATATACCTTTCTCTCTCTCCTTCACCAACTCCATCTATTTTTCTAAATGAAATTCTAATTCAGTTGAGCTTCATCGGCACATTAAAAGCATTTTTTTTTTTGCAAACAACTTTAAAAAAAAATAACAATAAGACAGCAATATGTAGTGCACAACTGCATGGAGTCCCTCTCTCTCTCTCTCTCCCTCTCT
>NC_137921.1:9304997-9309150 GCF_963457725.1 Sprattus sprattus | reverse complement strand
AAAAGCTCTGGCTGCAGTGGAGGTAAGGGGATCTGTGAATGGTGCGAAAGGCATTAAGTGGCAGTAATAATTGGAAGCAAGCCTAGAGAATCCAAATATAATCTTACAGCAGGAACACTTGTAATACACTCAGTCTGGACACCGACCAGCACTGAAAGGCAGGAATGAGGTTGGAAAGGGAGAGTGTGGATGTGTGTGTGTGTGTGTGTGTGTGTGTGTGTGTGTGTGTGTGTGTGTGTGTGTGTGGCGGGGGTGGGGGGGGAGGTGTCTGTATCATCAACATACTGCTGTGTTGTCCTATTCATTTGGCCAAAGAATACAGAACTTTGTTTTTGCTGGCGTGTTCAGTAGATCTCCTTTTTTCACTCTGCACACACACATACACATACACACATACACACATACATACACACACACACACACACACACACACACACACACACACACACACACACACACACACACACACACTAACTACAAGTCTGTTGTGTGAAATTCCTGCTGCACCTTTATCAATGACAGTCTCCACAAAAACAATGCAATCTGACATATCAAGTGATAAAGACAAATTCTCCATACATATGTCATGAATGTATCTCTAGAATGAGGTGTGATATTAGACATATCCTCCATGATAATGTAATTAATGTATCTCATGTGAGTTGTCATTGTGTCTCTTTTAGCTGAGGTTGTTGACCAATGAGAAATGATCTCAGTGTGGCAGTGTGTCCTAAAAGACTTTTGCTGCATGTGTGTGACAACTAAGCTTCTGTTCCTATTCACTTTACCATTGAATGGAGATTAAATTAATTGTTAGACACATATGCACATTTGAAAAAGTGTGAGAAAAAGTAAACATTGAAAAAAGTGATAAACTACAGTGTGTGTGTGTGTGTGTGTGTGTGTGTGTGTGTGTGTGTGTGTGTGTGTGTGTGTGTGTGTGTGTTTGAGCGAGCAGGTGGAGGTTGTGCTTCCCTGTAAAAGCTACAAGGAATCCACAAGTACTCCAGAACATTCCAGTTGCACTGAACACACGCACACACACACACGCACGCACACACACACACACACACACACACACACACACACACACACACACAGTGTGTCTTGCATGGCTACTTCATTGTATTTTTAGACATTTTCTGTTTTGAAAATCCCCCAGTCTGACCGCTGGCAGTGCAAGTTGGTGTTTATTTTGGGAACTCTCTCTCTCTCTCTTTCTCCCTTTTCTCTCTCACTCCATTTCTCCCTCTCTCTCTCACTCCATTTCTCCGTCTCTCTCTCTCTCTCTCTCTCCCTTTTCTCTCTCCATCCATTTCTCCCTCTTTCTCTCTTTTTCTCTCTCACTCCCTTTCTCTCTCTCTCTGTCTATCTCTCCCTTTCGCACCCCCCCCCTCTCTCTCCCTTTCTCTCCCTTTCTCTCTCTCTCACTCCTTTTTTCACTTTCCTCACCCCTCTCTCTTTCTCTCTCCCTGTGTGTGTACGTGGTTTGTGTTTGTGTTTGTACAAAATGATTTACTAACTGCCTCTCATAATATGGCATGAAAACAGGAATGGAGCTTTTCCGAGCTGAGCACGAATGTGTCCGTGAGGATGGTCTGGGAACAGTTGGGAATGATATTTACAGGTCAGATTTCCCCTCTTTGGGAGTTTTTGGAAGAGGAAGAACAGCGTGAGGCTGTGGTCTGCTTTGCGAACACATAGACACGCACACACACACACATACATGCACACACTCACATACACGCACACACACACACACACACACTCACATACACGCACACACGCACACACGCACACACACACACACGCACAAACGCGCGTACACACACACGGGCGTACACACACGCATGTACACACTTTCTGACAGTCTCATTTATTCTGTCTGTCTGTCTGCAACCACAAGACCATAACCAAACAATGCTATCAAAATAATAAATTAGAATGTAGGGCTGAATATATTAAAAATTCCTAAAAATGTGTCCTTCTGTGTTTATATCTATGTTTGTGTTATGAGAAGCTGGCTTCCTCATATTTGTGTGTGTGTGTGGCAGTGTGTGTGTGTGTGTGTGTGTGTGTGTGTGTGTGTTCGGTGTGTGTGTGTGTGTGTGTGTGTGTGTTTGTCTGGCTGGCTCTGACTCTGTACAGTATTCTGGTGTGTGTGTGCTAGTTGGGAATGTAGTCTGCTTTGACCAGTAGAGTGGTCTGCTCTGTGTTCCCATAATGTCTTAAATGAAGTGTGTGTGTGTGTGTGTGTGTGTGTGTGTGTGTGTGTGTGTGTGTGTGTGTGTGTGTGTGTGTGTGTGTGTGTGTGTGTGTAACTACACAATGCTTAGGTGGCTTCTTCACTGCTGGGCTCCGAACCGAATGAGAGCAATATGAGACCACGATCGCTCTACAAAAACATACGGGAGATGTTATCATCCTGTGGTTTGGTGAAGGAAGCGCAGTGTGTGTTTGTGTGTGTGTGTGTGTGTGTGTGTGTGTGTGTGTGTGTGTGTGTGTGTGTGTGTGTGTGTGTGTGTGGGTGTGTGTGGGGGTGTGTGTGTGTGTGTGTGTGTGTGTGTGTGTGTGAGAGAGAGAGGTTGTGTAGATATCTAAATATTGGGTTTGTAGTAAACAGTGGTGGTGTATAAAGCAGGACGGCAGAAAGACAACAGTGACAAGAACACACACTAACACACACACAAACACACACACTCACACACACACTCACACACACACACTCACACATTCCCACATACACTGCACTACATTCCTTCTGCCCCTCTACAAGGGAGGCCAAACTAAGATGAACATTTTCCTGATCCCTCTCTCTCTCTCTCTCTCTCACACACACACTTACACACTCCCTCCCTCTTTCTTTCTATCCCTCGTTCTCTCAGGCGGGGAATGCAGAGTTTCATATGACATTTCCGATTCCATCAGTTCTCTTCTAAATCTCTGAAAACACCTGTTTTTTTTCATTCCTTTTTTCATCCTTTCCTCTCTCATTCTTTTTTAGCCTCCTCTGTCAGACTTCACACATTCTTCCTATTTGGGAATCTTGCAAGAATCACTTGTTTCTTTACATAATGCTGTGATAACCTGTTCTGGACATGGTCTGGACATACACACATACACAAACACTTTCTTACACACACACACACACACACACACACACACACACACACACACACACACACACACACACACACACACACACACTCATATGAATCTGAGGAGCCCTGAAGGCAAATAAACCCATCCCTGGTCTTCGCATGTCTTGAGCGCTGTGATATTCTATGCGGTATATTTTCCTTGAATAGAAATGCATTGGCAGCTATTTGCAGTGAAAACAGACTGGCACATTTCACACACACACACACACACACACACACACACACACACACTACCACACACTACCACACACACACACACACACAGTGAAAACAGACTGGCACATTTCTAATGCAGAGCAGGGGTAAGAGGAGAGGCCCGGGACATATCCTGTTTTCACAGACACGGGCGTTTTATCTGCCGAGGAATAACATCCCAGAGAGACAGAGCTGACACAGTGGAGACGCGGCCCAGGTGTGGGCCAGATATGGCCCAGATACGCCATTCCTGTGCCAGACCAGGGCCAGACCAGGGCCAGAACAGGGCCAGACCAGGGCCAGACCAGGGCCAGAACAGGGCCAGAACAGGGCCAGAACCAGGGCCAGACCTGGGACAAGTCCATCTCCAAGTCAGCTGGTTTCTGGCGTGTCTTATCCAGGGGCCCCTGAAAAGCCAACCACCTGAAACCTGTTGATGTGCCGAACCTCCGCACAGACTCCACAGGGGAAGCCAACGTGCAGAAGAATGTGCTCTCGGAAAACAACCCAGAGAGAGGGACACAGACTCTCACACACTCTCTCTCTCTCTCTCTCTCTCTCTCTCTCTCTCTCTCTCTCTCTCTCTCTCTCACACACACATAGTGTGTAAGAGAAAGACAAAGAGAGAGAGAGAGAGAGCGAGAGAGAATGAGAGACCAGGAGATGGGAGGTAAAGACATGAACAAGGAGAGGAAGGCAAACAGTGAGGTAGGAGAAAGAATGAAAAGACAAAGTAAACCCAGCGAGGGAGGGTAAACATAAAAGGATAAACTCAAAGAGAAAGAGAGCGAGGGGCC
>NC_137921.1:9292497-9294997 GCF_963457725.1 Sprattus sprattus | reverse complement strand
TCTGCAGATGGAGCGTTAGATTATAGGCAGCCTGTGTGTGTGTGTGTGTGTGTGTGTATATATGTGTGTGTGTCTGTGTGTCTGTGTGTGTGTGTGTGTGTGTGTGTGTGTGTGTGTGTCTGTGTGTGTGTCTGTGTGTATATCTCTGTGTGTGTGTGTGTGTTTGTGTGTGTGTGTCTGTGTGTGTGTCTGTGTGTATATCTCTGTGTGTGTGTGTGTGTGTGTGTGTGTGTGTGTGTGTGTGTGTGTGTGTGTCTGTGTGTATATCTCTGTGTGTGTGTGTGTGTCTGTGTGTGTGTCTGTGTGTATATCTGTGTGTGTGTGTGTGTGTGTCTGTGTGTGTGTGTGTGTGTGTGTGTGTGTCTGTGTGTGTGTGTGTGTGTATATCTGTGTGTGTGTGTGTGTGTGTGTGTGTGTGTGTGTGTGTGTGTGTGTGTGTGAAAGAGAGCCCTCTGACATCCAAATTGTAGCTTATTCCAGGCTAATGGGCCCGGGGAGGTGTGGAGAGAGAGTGGCGGATGCCTTCAGTACGGTCGTCACGGGGACCACCGCCAGCGTCAGGGACAAAAGGGGCCCCTGGCATTTCTAGGGCCCCTGCTCTCTCTCTCTGTACTACCCCCCACCCCCCACCCCCCCACCCCAGCCCTCGGAAATTACAGAGCATGCAGCACGCGGCTCGTGGGCACTAACAGGGTCTACCATTCGGCAGCTAAGTGCACCGTTTACTGCGCCATGCTGACAATTACTCTCCTGCTTTTTTTCATTACGGTGCTTGCAAAGCAAACCACCGCACCGTTCCACCTAGGCTTCTTTATCTTGTTTTTCCGGGATTTGTCCGCGTCCAAATAACTCAAGAACCGCTCAACGGAGGAAACTCGTTTGAACTTTGTCGCGTAGGTCTTGTCAACGTCGCTCGAATGTGTCATTTTGATTTTTCTACGCTTTGTCATTTTTAAGATATTAAAGAAAAAAACTGGCAATGTTTCTCCCATAGACTCCCATTGGACCATTGTGCTATCATAATCAGGTAATTGAGGTGGCTTGCAATAGGATTCAATTCAATAGAAAGGCTCCCTTTCTCTCTGGCCCTCTCCATACAGCACATAACCAGGAGGATTGATTAGAGGCACATTCCATACTCGTTTTTCTTTCTCTTCACCCTTTATTCACATATATGAACATAATGTGTATATATATTATATATATGTATGTCTATTCTGTCACTCTTTCTCTCTCCCCCAAGTGACTGGATCCTCTTTCCTCTGGCATCCAAGGAGTGTTACGGTGCAGATCCATACAAGCGATCTGGGCGACGCGATCTGGGCGACCCCATGCATTTCAACGGGAGCCAGCTCCATTGTGACGTAGACAAGCGATCTGAGCGACGCGCCTGATGAAAATCGAACATGCTCAAACTTATGCAAATGAGGAGCGATTTTTCTCGTCTTTGACGGTTTGAAAAATCACTAGTCCAGTCTATTTCCACACGCTACACCACCCCCACTGAAAGCAATGGAATTTGATCGCGTCGCTCAGATCGCTTGAATGGATCTGCACCGTTAACGTGACAGTAAGAGGAAGTGGGTCTCTGTAGCACATAGCTGAGGTGGCAGAGGTGCTGCGCTGACCTGACCTGTTTGACACACGGCTCTTGACCGGTCACGGCGTTCACCGTGAGTCTCCATCAGTCCCAGTCAGGGAAGGAGGCGTCAGAGAGGCTAGAGAGAGATCAGTGGTGAGAGGACAGGGCGTGAGTCGTGAGTGACTGTATGAGTGATGTCTCTTAGAGTGTGTGAGTAGGGCCTGAGTGCTGGGTGCATGAACACACACACACACACACACACACACACACACACACACACACACACACACTCGTGGGTGTGTTACGGCAGGGAATTGTGTATGATTCATGGAGCATAAATAGCCCTGTCTGCTCCTGGGTTGAAAGATCCTTCCTGTAGAAACACAAGCAACAGACACACATGCACACAAACACACACACACTCACACAAACACACACACACACACCCACACAGATGTTTTCTTTAAAATCACATTCAAACAAGGAAAGCTTTTTTCAGCCCATAGAGCATCAGTGTTGAACCTGTCAGCGATGACATCGCTTTTGGTCCTGCATATATTTATTTGAGTGTGTCTATTTACGTTTGTTGCTTTGACTCTGCCCTTTTTCTTAGCCCCACCTAATCATCCACAAACACACACAAACACACACACATACACGTGCATAATAACACAAAAAAAACACACTCACATCCACAGTCATGCTCTCTCACTCCCCCATATACACAATGAATCACACTAAGATACACACACATATACACACACACACACACACACTAACACACACACATACTAACACACACAGACATATACCTACAGACACACACACGCACATACTACCACACAGCCACATACACACCTAAAACACACACACTCTCTCACACACAGACATACCTACTGACACACACACAAACAACCA
>NC_137921.1:9263108-9265608 GCF_963457725.1 Sprattus sprattus | reverse complement strand
CATGAACTAAGAATGAGTCAGATGTTGTGTCTATCCTCAGTGAGACAAGGAAGTGTGTACTGAGACTGCAGTGTGTGTGTGTGTGTGTGTGTGTGTGTGACAGTGAGATGTTGTGTAAGAGAGAGGAAGATCAAAACCAAGGGAGAGAGAGAGAGAGACAGAGACAGAAAGAGGCTCATTGAGAAGGGTGTTGTTGTTATGTAGTGTTTGTGTTGTTGTTGGTGTTTATGTGAAGTCCACCACAGCACAACAACAATAATCGCTGGCGCTACCATCTGAAGCTCTCCACTCGTCTCCGTCTCAGAGGCCTCCTCTTGCTCACCACTTCCCCAGGATAGAAATCCATAAAACAGAGAGAGAGAGAGAGAGAGAGAGAGAGAGAGAGAGAGAGAGAGAGATGGGGAGCAGAGAGGGGGGGGGGGCACCCATCAGCAGCCTGGCAGCTATTGTATGCCCCCCCCCCCACCCCGCACCCAACGCCAGCCTTCCACCCATGCCCCCCAACCGACCACTCGAGGGCCTCACAAAAAGCCTTCCTGTTTTTCTGCAGCAGGCTCTTTGCGAGGAAATCTTTCAACGTCCCATAATTCTGAGATGCCAAGTTCATGAACCTGCAGTGCAATGCAGAGCAGAGCCGAGGGAAGACCACTGAATAGAGAGAGAGAGAGAAAGAGAGAGAGAGAGAGAGAGAGAGAGGAACGGAGAGGGGGGGAAGAGTAGAGCAGAGTAGAGGAGAGAATGGGAGTGGATGCAATGGAGAGCGGAGGAAAGCGATAGAATCTGACTTTTAGGTACTGTCTTTGTATTTCTGCGCGTGTGTGTGTGTGTGTGTGTGTGTGTGGTGTGCATGTGTGAGCATGAGTGTGTGTGTGTGTGTGTGTGTGAGGCATAAGATTGACACGAGACGTGCACTCAAAGCTACAGGTGAGGGTTTATGAGGAGCACACCTCTTGCTACATGTCAATCATCAGTCACACAGAGGCAGGAGGAGAGAGAGAGAGCGTGTCAGAAAAGAGAGAGAGAGACAAGCCTGAGGATTCCATCCGTCAAAAAGAGAGAGAGAGAGAAAACATGGAGGGGGAAAGAGAAGGAGAAAGAGAGAGTTAACATGAAGGGAGGGAGAGGGAGGGAGAGAGAGAAAGAGCATGAGGGGAGAGAGAGAGAACGTGGAGGTGGAGAGATAAGGAGAAAGAGAGAAAGAACATGGGGGGGAGAGAGAGAGTGAACATGGGGGGGAGAGAAGGAGAGAGAGAGAGAGAACATGAAGGGGGGGAGAGAGAGAGAACATGGAGGGGGGGAGAGAGAGAGAGAACATGGGGGGAGAGAAGGAGAGAGAGAGAGAGAGAGAGAACATGGGGGAGAGAAGGAGAGAGAGAGAGAACATGGGGAGAGAAGGAGAGAGAACATGGGGAGAGAAGGAGAGAGAGAGAACATGGGGGAGAGAAGGAGAGAGAGAGAGAACATGGGGAGAGAAGGAGAGAGAGAGAGAACATGGGGAGAGAAGGAGAGAGAACATGGGGAGAGAAGGAGAGAGAGAGAGAGAACATGGGGGAGAGAAGGAGAGAGAGAGAGAACATGGGGAGAGAAGGAGAGAGAACATGGGGAGAGAGAGAGAGAACATGAAGGGGGGGAGAGAGAGAGTGAACATGAAGGGGGGGAGAGAGAGAGAGAGAACATGAAGGGGGGAGAGAAGGAGAGAGAGAGAGAGAACATGAAGGGGGGGAGAGAGGGGGGATTCCCATTGTTTCCTGGGAAGTTGGACGTGTTGAATCCAGGGGTTGTCTTATCACGTATCCTGTCTAAGTTGCCAAGTTTCCTGTCTATGAGTCTTAGAGGGAGACTAGAGAATAGGCCAGTCAGACACACACACACACACACACATGTACACAAGCACACACACACGTTAACACACACACTCACACACACATACGTACACTCAGCAAGCCCATGGGTGACTCATTTGCATGTGTGTGACATCAGAGGTCTTTTCTGTGGAAGAAGGCCAAGTAGCCTGTGGGAGTCTGCAAACACACACACACCTACTGGTGCTATGCGCGTGGGTGAGTCTGTGTGTGCGTGTGTGTCTATGTGTGTGTGTGCGTGTGTGTCTATGTGTTTGTGTGTGTGCGTGCGTGTGTGTGTGTGTGTGTGTGTGTGTGTGTGTGTGTGTGTGTGTGTGTGTTTCTGTTTATGTGTAATGAACTTTCATAGGACACAGACACACCCAGACAGTCTGGATAGCCTCTTCCCCCTGTTTATGGTCAGAAAAGGATGTTCGTGTAATTCATGAACAGGATCTCATGTTATTACAGTGAACCAGTCTGAGTCTACAGACCCAACACAGTCTGTGCAGGAACTAAACTCAAGGCTCCCACAGACAGACCCAACACAGTCTGTGCAGGAACTTAACTCAAGGTTCCCACAGACATGAGCTAGTGAAGAACTTTGTATTTTGTAGTAGTCCTGGAGAGAACCTATACATGTCTTGACTATACATACA
>NC_137921.1:9255608-9258108 GCF_963457725.1 Sprattus sprattus | reverse complement strand
TCGCCTCACCCAAACAATACACACTTTCTTCATCTTCACACGTACACACACACAAACACACACACACACAGATCATTGGATTGGTGGTTGGGTTTAAGCCCTCTGAGGTGTTTAATGAGTGTTCTAACGTGCACGCTCATCTGTGTGTGTTCTAGGCTTTAAATGAGTGTTCTAAACGTGCACGCTCGTTTCTGTGTGTTCTAGGCATTTGATGAGTGTTCAAAGGTGATGCTTGTCTCTGTGTGTTCTAGGCTATTAATGAGTGTTCTAACGTGCACGCTCATCTGTGTGTGTTCTAGGCTTTAAATGAGCGTTCTAAACGTGCACGCTTGTTTCTCTGTGTGTTCTAGGCGTTTGATGAGTGTTCTAACATGCACGCTCATCTGTGTGTGTTCTAGACATTTGAAGAGTGTTCTAACGTGCGCGCTCGTCTGTGTGTGTTGCAGGTGGTGGACGATATGAGCACTATGAAGTTCTGTGTGGACTCAGAGCTGGACAGCAGCGGCAGCTGGCTGAAGTACGTGCGCACCGCCATCTGCTACGAGGACCAGAACCTCACCGTCTGCCAGCTCAACGGAGACCAGGTGAGATACGCATACCGGACGCATACACACACACACACACACACAAACACACACACACACACACACACACACACACACACACAGACACAACCACACACACATATCCACACACACGTATCCACACACACACACACACATACACCTATCCACACACACGTATCCACACACACACACACACACATACACGTATCCACACACACACACACACATACACCTATCCACACACACACACCTATCCACCTACACACAAGCACCCTCTGCTGAGCTTTGTTGTCAGGTTAATAATTCTCTCTTCTCCTCCCTCACTCCTCCTCTCTTTGTCATCTTCTCTCACTCCCTCTGTTTGCTCTGTCATTCCTGTTCATTTGTCATCACTCTATCATGATGACTCACTGTCTCATATGTGTTTCCCTCTTTCACACACACACACACACACACACACACACCTACACACACGCACACACACACACCTACACACACGCACACACACACACACACACACACACACACACACACACACACACACACACATACACACACACACTGACCTCCCTTCTTTCTGTTTCCCCTTTTGTTATCCTGCATTGGAGTGCTGAGTCCAAGCTTGTCTGAGTTCATTGGGTAGTGTACTTGTGTTTATAGCAGGACATGCACACACACACATGCGTGCATAGGCACACGCACACACACACTCGCACACACATACGCACACACACACGTACAAGCTTGTGTGAGTTCAGTGGTTATCATGTAGTGTTTATGGCAGTGAGTCATATGCTGGACATTGGTAGGTGTTTCTAATGTTCCCTCGCACTTCAGTTTCTCCAAGACTTCAGCAAGAATCTACACACACACAAGTCAGTTTCTCCAAGACTTCAACACGAATCTACACACACACACTCAGTTTCTCCGAGACTTCAGCACGAATCTACACACACTCACACACTCTCTCCAAGACTTCAGCACGAGTGTACACTCACACACTCAGTTTTTACCATGCGGAGGACATATTCAGTCAGCAGGAATAAAATGTAGCAGAAAGCTCACACTGCATGTGTGCGCACACACACACACACACACACATGCACAGCATTCCATCCCAAAACACACTGACACAAAGTACCTCTGGGATGGAATGCCGTATGTGTGTGTGTGTGTGTGTGTGTCAGTGTGTGTCAATGTGGGTTTGGTCGTCCACCCCAGAGCATCTTTTGTGTTTTGTGTGTGTGTGTGTGTCCCTCGTCCAGGTGACATTAGACTTGCGCTCCCTCGCTCTCTCCATCTATTAGGGAGAGAAAGAAAGGAATAGACCAGAGTCCTGCAGCACCTGCTGTTGTCAGGGGGACGCTGTGAAGGACCTGCTGCTGTCCTTAGAGAGGGAGAGAGGGAGATAGAGAGAGAGACACAGAGGGAGAGGTAGAGAGAGAGACACAGAGAGGGCGAGGTAGAGAGAGAGACACAGAGGGAGAGGTAGAGAGAGAGACACAGAGAGGGAGAGGTAGAGAGAGACACACAGAGAGGGAGAGGTAGAGAGAGAGACACAGAGGGAGAGGTAGAGAGAGAGACACAGAGAGGCAGAGGTAGAGAGAGACACACAGAGAGGGAGAGGTAGAGAGAGAGACACAGAGGGAGAGGTAGAGAGAGACACACAGAGGGAGAGGTAGAGAGAGACACACAGAGAGGGAGAGGTAGAGAGAGAGACACAGAGGGAGAGGTAGAGAGAGAGACACAGAGAGGGAGAGGTAGAGAGAGACACACAGAGAGGGAGAGGTAGAGAGAGAGACAGAGGGAGAGAGAGACAGAGGGAGAGAGAGACACAGAGGGAGAGGTAGAGAGAGAGACACAGAGAGGGAGAGGTAGAGAGAGACACACAGAGAGGGAGAGGTAGAGAGAGAGACAGAGGGAGAGAGAGACAC
>NC_137921.1:9235608-9253108 GCF_963457725.1 Sprattus sprattus | reverse complement strand
ATATATAAATGTAAACGTGAAACAGTTGTGTGTGACAGTGATGTGTAGTGTGGTGTCAGACTCATTAAGGAAGTTTCTGGATCTCCAGCTTGTGAAGAGGAGCTTGTTGACCTCTGAACTTACAGTCTCGCTCTCTTGAGTTGCACTTAAGGCGTTTGTCATAACAACCTAAGAACGCAGGGAATCCAGACAGCTCTTCCTGTTCTCTGCCTCTCTCGCTCTCACACACACACACACACACACACACACACACACAGAGAGACAGAGACAGAGGAGGCTGTTTATAGAATGCATTGTCAGTGTGTTCATTGTTTGGTGAGATGCGCACTCTGTGAAGGGATGTGTAGGCCCGAGCCCAGCGGTGACGCGGGAAGCGGACGGGTCATCTGGTCGGAAGCGGACGGGTCATCTGGTCTGTGAGAAGCAGAGGGGACCCAGGGGGGGGGGGGAGGGGGAGCGCTACGGATCACACTGGACTGGACTCAGTCCACCCAGGGATCCATGGAAACAATGACACAGGAAAAACCGAAAGAGAGAGGAGTTAGATGATGAGAGGGTGATGAGGTTTGAGATGTTAGGCAGTAGGAGTAGATGAGCACAGAGCTGTCTCAGACAACACAAGCTCAGGCAACTGCCCCCCCCCCCCCCCCCCCCCCCCTTCTCCCCATCCCATTCTCACTCTGTCTGAAGTCTGACGAGAAGACAGCTCGATGTCGTTCAATCGCACGCAGACACACACACATACACACGCACACGTACACACACACACACACGTACAGACACACAATCGAGATGCACAGATGCACACACTTAGGCATACCAATTACAAATATGCAACACATTTGAATTAGTCATTTTAATAGTAAATGTGTGTGTGAGAGTGTGTGTGTGTGTGTGTGTGTGTGTGTGTGTGTATGTGTGTGTGTGTGTGTGTGTGTGTGTGTCTGTGTCTGTGTGTCTGTGTGTCTGTGTGTGTCTGTGTGTGTGTGTGTGTGAGTGGACAGTGGGGGGATTATGTGGGGCTGTCAGTGATGGATGGAAGGGGCATTTGCCCCCTGCTCCGGTGGCTTGGCTTGGGGGGGGTCAAGATGGGGGGGGGGGTCAAGTCAAGATGGCCCTCCTGGTCCTGTCACATACTCAAAAGATTTACTGTAGAGACGGCTCGGCCCCCACACAATGCCGCGGCTCAAAGAGCCTCTTTACCGCACTCGCAGTAGCGCTCCGCTGTGCGGCAGAAGCGAACGCGAGATGAAAGACAGGCAGACGCTGTTCACTGGCTCAAATTAAACTCAGTCTAGTGAGGACGGAGAGGCAAAGGGGATCCTAATGAATTTCTGACGCTCTGACGTGATTAATTGAATGTACTGTTACGCATAAAAAAGTAGCAGTTGTATCTTTGGTCGTATGTATTATTTGTTTGTGTTTGTCCGTGTATGTGGCTGTGTGCGCGAGTTTTCTTCAACACGAATTTTCCCAGATTATTTTTCGTGGATTTCTATCATCTCCGTACATCTCCGACAGATAAACTCTTAAAGCTTTTTTTGTTTTGATATTTTAGCCAATAATATTTAAAAAAAATGTACACAGTTGCATTTTTTTTATTTCAGGGAGGTGGAAATATCGTAATTTCCTGTTGAGTAATACATGTAATCGTATTTTGATTAATCGTATGTCTCATGAATATAATATTTAATAATGTCAAACAATTCTGTGCTCAATCCAAATAATACGTCGTTTTATAAATGTAATTTTAAATGTCGTTAGTTGTAAATACACTTCATAGTCCAATTGATTAAATCATTCAAACAGTTCAAAATGTCTAACAATAAAGGAACGATCTTAATTATAATCTACAATATTATTAAAGCTTTTCGTCCCTGTTTCTTGGCATCACAAAAATATAATCTGCATCGGTCTCTTTAACAACCATTTTTAAAAATAACTTTACGCTGAGTCTTTTTTCTACTCTTTGATTATGAGTGTTTCGGGTTGACGCAAGTGCCATAGTTTCTCTAAGGGTATAGGGCCCACACAGTGCGCAATCATATTTATGGTTTACATTTGGAGAGTTTAGTAGTTGTGAAGGCAATTCTTTTCCCACGTAGTCCAATGTTTAATGTAGCCGTTTACATCGAAAACGTAAATATGTGAAGGCTTAGTACAAACTGTGTAACACGTATGCTGAAAGATAACAAGTAAAAACAGGTGTAGCGATTTTGTTTACTGTAGCCGAAAGCATAAATGAAAACACGTTGCTCAGCATTCTCACTATCCACACAGGAAAAAGCCCTTCAGTGCGCTGTAATGGCATTGTATCACCCTTGTATTTTTGAAAGTAGCCTAAGTATTTTTTACATGAAAGATACATTTTTCATCAATAATAGATTAATCTAGTGGTCGGAGTGGAGAGGAGAAGCGGGGAGGGGTCTGCTCAGCGGAACCGTCAGTCCCTTGGTTTGAGATAAGTGGCAGGAGGAGTGGCTGCCGGTGAACTGCGGGCGCTCCGAGGGGCGATAGGGAATCACTAATGAGCGAACTCACCTCATCAAAGACGCGCTCGAGCTGACTAGAGAGAATGTGCGCGTGAGAGAGAGAGTGGTGAGTCTCCGTGCGTGTGGTATCTGCGCAAGGAAGAGCTCGGCGCTAGGGACAGAGAGCCAGAGAGGGCGGGAGTGAGAGAGAGAGAGAGACAGACAGATACGAGACTCTGACCGCCGCGAAGCCGTGGGGCCCAGCCTGCCTCGAGCCGTGTCTCGAGCCAGTGTATTGATACTATGGGTTGTGTGGTGAACTCCACCGGGACAGAACTGCTCTTGCAACTGGAGGCGCTCAGATCTGCCGCTACTCAACTTCCCCAACTCTACCAACTCACGGAAAACGAAAAGGTCAGACAAGCCATAACATCCTCTGCGAGCTCTTAAATTTAGTCTGCGATAATAATAATAATAATAATAATAATAATAATAATGACTTGTTTGTTGTTTTGTGTAAACAAAGTCAGGTGACTGTTGTACCGGCATCCCGGGGCCTGCAGTAGTTTAGTTACACGCTTCTAGGTTGTCACAACATAAGGCCGATAAAAGTCTCGGATGAAGTTTGTTCTTTCCTAGTATGCCTCTCTCCCTCTCTCTAACTCTCTCTCTCTCTCTCTCTCTCTCTCTCAAACACAAACACGCACACACACAATCAGCCGCTAACTCTCACACATTCTCTCTGCCATTCTATCTGTGTCTCTATTGTGTCGTTGAATGACCGCTTGTTAGTTGGCGTGGAGCGCCCCCTTGAGGCTATATATTGAATTAAGGCTTTGCATCCTAATGTTTCGTGATTGTTCTTGCTAAAATGCATCTTCACTGTTTCGTTGGTTAAACATACAATTGCAGCCATAAATTGAGAATTCCATGATCACGATTCAAAATAGTATTCATACGGGATAATAATGATTACGTTTGGACAATTTATTTTCCATCACCTAAACCTACAGCCTTATTTAACCTGTCAATACTGTTGAATGCTTTAAAAATGTTTGATTTGATTGAATTGTTTGCAACATAATTCAATGGATTGTAACCTGTTATTCTCCTTGTCGCGAAACGGGTTCTGTTTTTGTAACCAACTGAAAAGGAGCCAGCACATGTCATTTTAATGTGTGATAGGACTATCACATCTGATTCCGTAAACATCAACATTCTGTGAGGTCTACGGTCAAATATGCTACTGAAATGGACACACTGCTTAGAGACTGAGTTAACGTCTGCAAAAAGCCCGACCCCAAAGGATTCGTGCTCGGTGGAATATTACATGTTGTCTGGTTAATGTTCGGCCAAATTGTGGAATGCCAAATGTATGTCATATACAAATGAAAGTAAAACGTCTGCACAGTGAGCGAATTTTGCTATAAGGCTAGTTTATTGTTGTTCACTCATTTTATTTGTTGTTCACTCATTTACAAATTCACAAATAGGAGAAGCATTTTTTTTATATATTCCCCTGAACATATTGCCGTCTCCATATTGAAGAAAGAGGATTTATCCGAGAACAAAAAATGGAACAAAATTGTATCATTGGAAGTATTTACACTGACGTATCAATATAAGTTTCATCCGGAATGTAATTCCAGTAACGAATAAAAATAATGAAAAATAAAAACACCCGAGGTTCTCAAGTAGGAATAGAGATGGACTCAAATACATTTTATTCACCAAGAAGGATAATTATGTATAATTAGGAATTTCTGCAAATAACTACAACAACAGCAAATGATAATAATAACAATAATAATAATAATCCACAAATGGTTTCCTTGCGTTGAACGTTTCCATGTTTGCATTAAACTCAATGTGTCTTTTTCTTTCTCATTTTTTGTCTCCTCCATTGTAGATCTATTATAAAGCCATCAGAGATATCGAGGTCGGGGAGGAGCTGCTGGTGTATATGAAGGACGGCGTTTTTCCGGAAGGTTCCATGGCCCCGAACCTGGAAGGTGAGATGAATACATGTCAGTACAATTTTTTACTATTCCAAACGAGTGCTGATGTACCTCCGTGTGCGTCAGATCTTTGCCAACACACTGCCCTCGAAATGGTAATTTCTCAGGAAGGTGAAAATAGCGTAACACTATTCCCTTTTTAACAGATTTAGGGTGTTGTTTTCCAGGAGTTCAAATAGCCTTGGTCGGTTAAACGTTGGTAGTTGTGTTTATGCATTCGAATTCAGGCCTTGTCGGACTGAAACGGTATGTGCCAAAGACTGAAGAAAATATTTAGAGCCACAGCCAGCCGCCTGTTTTAGGTCAATCGTGCTTTCGTATCGACGTGCAATACCTCAGTCTAAATAGACGATGCATTTATTTAACAAATTGATGTGCGAATTAAATCGCAATGGAGGTGAATGACTGAGTAACCGCGGTGGTCAGTTATTGGCAAGGGCAACTTTAAATCATTTTTATAGCGTTCGCCAATTATTTATTGATTTCATAAAGGAATCTTGCAATTTTCAAAATGGTAAACGCAGTCTTTTCTGTCAAGACCCACAGTGACCTTAACGATTTTGATGAAAACACAAAGTATAGACTTTCTGCTGGGCTGGGAGCAAAATCATGTCGTGGATACATAGAGGGCCAGACGTTAGTGGACACCATAATTAAATCATGTTCCAGATAGTGTTCATTCTCTGCTGGAGGATGGTGGCTAGCGTAGGAGAAACAGTGATCTGGTTTCAGTAAGGGTGGTTGTCAGGTACACTGTTGTGTTGTGTTTTCCTTGATTTGGGTTGACGAGGGAGAGAGGTCATGATTATGTGGACTTGTCATGGACTATAAAGAAGAACCCCGCCAGCTTGAGGTACTTGCCGACCCCAGACATTTGGAAATATTCATATAATATTTGCTCTAAAAGATATATACCCTCAGACCCCTCAGATGCAGAGAGACTGAGAGGGAAAGAGAGAGAGAGAGGGAGAGAGAGAGAGAGAGAAGGAGAGGGAGAGAGAGAGGGACCTCTCTTCTCTGAGTGAGGATTTGGTAAGGGTGAAGAGGGGACTTCCATGTCTTTTCATGAGACATACTGAGAAAGAATGGCAGACAGGCAGACAGACAGAGAGAGAAAGAGAGAGGGAGAGTTGGTCTTTTCTCTCCTTTCCCCGCGGCTTATCGGTGCTGGAATTTGGAGTGGAGCTTGAGGAGCCTCCTGAGACCTCGCCCATGCTCACAGATTAACTGCTAAACTGCACATAATTGTGTTCCCCCCACTTCTGCGAGAGGGCTATTAGTCTCTCCTTTCTTTCTTCTCTCCCTCTCTTTCCCCCCCCCCTCTCTCTCTCCCTCTCTCTCTCTATCCCTCTCTTGCGTTCCACCTCTCGCTCCCTCTCTCCAAGTATCCTGCATTCCTGTCCGTCTTGAGTGGGGGCTGATGGAACAGAAAGATAATGTGGCAAAATCATTTTTATTCAGCCCCCTCTTCTCTCTCTCTCTCTCTCTCTCTCTCTCTTTCTCTCTCCCTTTCTCCCTCTCTCTCCCCAGCTGCATTCCCCCCTTCGCTATCACCCTTAGCAGTCAGCCAGAACTGTAATGGCTGCTGACTTCCAAACGATGCCTTAGTTGCGCCGCATTTTTAGACTTCACATTTAAAAGAAAAAAAAAAACAGATCATTACGCCACATGACCTAAAACCTTTCTGTTTTCCCTCCTGCCATCTCTCCCTCTCATTCCTTCTTTCTTTCTTTCCCTCATTTGCTTTCTCCACTCCACCGCCCCCCCACTACACACACACACACCCACACCTCCCATTTTTATGGAACAGACTGGAAGTGTTATAAGGCATGTCATGAAGGCTCCATAAGTGCTGCGTAACATGTTTTTGGCGTGGAGTTTTGGCTGCTTCTGAAAGATGGGCTGGTGGTGGCGGGGGTAGGATGGCTGCCGGCGGCCGCGGTGGGTCTCTAAGAGGGGAACGGAACATTAGCTCCCGCTGCTCTGGTCAAGGTGCTCCATAGCCCATGTGCACTACATGGACGGTGACCCTATAGGAGAGTGCGAGAGAGAGAGAGAGACAAAGAGAGAGAGAGAGAAAGACTCTGTGTGTGTGTGTGTGTGTGTGTGTGTGTGTGTGTGTGTTTGCGTTTCTGATGTTTGGAGGCAACGGGTTTAATGCTTCACCAAGGATTTGACGGGCTGAGGTCCAGACATGTGGGGGTCACCCCCCCCCCCCCCCCCTCTACTCAAATGTCCCCCCCCATAAGTAAGCTGTGTCTGTATGGGTGTTAGGAGGTTAGACTAGGGGGGTGGGGGCAGCCATCCTCCCACTCAACTGTAAAAGCCATAAGTCAGCACTGCTTGTTGGGCTTGGCACCGGTTAGAGAATACCGCCTTTAGAAAAGCCTCTTCTCCTCCCCTCCACCCCCCTTTCTTCTTTTATTCGTTTGACCTTGGTCATTAAAAAATACTGCGCAGGAAAAACAAAGGGCCGTCCAGGCTGCCCGTGAGGATGAGGTGGCCCCGTGCTCTGGGTGTGTGCGGTCAGTACAGCACAGTGCAGCGCGGCGCAGCTGAAGCCATTCGCTTACGTGTGTGTGTGTGTGTGTGTGTGTGTGTGTGTGTGTGTGTGTGTGTGTGTGTGCTGGAGCCATTGGCTGCCTTTGGGTCATTAGTGGCGCGCAGTGAAAGCCTGACCTGCTGGCTTCATAGATTTAATCATCATTATTATTATTTCTGTCTGCTGATGATGTTTGGTGTGTGTGTGTGTGTGTGTGTGTGTGTGTGTGTGTGTGTGTGTGTGTGTGTGTGTGTGTGTGTGTGTGTTTGTGTGTGTGGCCGCATGCAAGGTAGCGTGGCAGACACGGCCTTGAAAGAAAGGTTCTTCTGAGTGCATTTGAGTCATTTGAAAAGATTAAAAGCAATTTGTCTCTGGAAAATATTTGTGTTACCCTTACTTCCTGACTGTTGATGACTTGCAGTTGCCTGCTTACGTTTCTTTTTATATTCTTTCAGCATGATTATGGTCCATTTGATTTACAAATTTTAAAATGCTGAATGCTGAAATCATGAATCACAGCTGTATATTTGTATTTATATGTATTGATAATTAATATGCCACTATACAGTGTAAATAGATGGACATTGGTGGTATGGTTATGTTAACAGATGTGTCTCTGTTTGTTTGTTTGTTTGTTTGTTTGTTTGTGTTGGTCAGACGAGCACATGTACCGCTGTGAGGAGTGCGACGAGCTGTTCAACTCGGGCGTGGAGCTGCGTCGGCACCAGAAGTACCAGTGCGGCAGCGCCTCGTCTCTCTTCGACACGCTCAGCGGCGACGACTTCAAGCAGGAGAAGGACGACGACGAGACCGTCCACGAGTGCAAGGACTGCGAGAAAGTCTTTCCCAGCGAGTACAGGTGTGTGTAGTGGACACACACACACACACACACACACACACACACACAGACCAATACGTATGGCATTGAGTTAGATATATTATGAGGGTTTATTAGTTTTCATTAATAATAGAACACATTGATGACCAAGGCACTGCATTTAGTAATGTTTATCTCTTTCTCTGTCCCTGTTTGTGTGTGTGTGTGTTGTGTGTGTGTGTGTGTGTGTGTGTGTGTGTGTGTGTGTGTGTGTGTGTGTCTCCCAGTCTGGGCCAGCATATGATTGTGCACACAGAGGAGAGGGAGTATAAGTGTGACCAGTGCCCCAAGGCCTTCAACTGGAAGTCCAACCTCATACGGCACCAGATGTCACACGACAGTGGCAAGCGCTTCGAATGTGAAAACTGTGATAAGGTACGGAGCCAGTTACCATGACAACACATGCAAGCACTGACACTTCCTGAATGCCTTTTAGAATGCTGAAAAGAGTTTTAAGTAGAACGATCATTACTGTTATTTCTGTGATCATTATAGCAGTCTGTCACATGCAGAGTTTCTGTATTACTGAGTGTTTTTATCAGTTTAGCTAACCAAATGAAAACAACAAGTGATAGCATTTATGTGTGCATGCTTCCCATTTGAGGTGCATAAACAGTGTCCTAGTCTACAAAGTGTCCTAGTCTACAAAGTGTCTTAGTCTACAAAGTGTACTAGTCTACAAAGTGTACTAGTCTACAAAGTGTCTTAGTCTACAAAGTGTCATAGCCTACAAAGTGTCATAGTCTACAAACTGTCATAGTCTACAAAGTGTCCTAGTCTACAAACTGTCCTAGTCTACAAAGTGTCATAGTCTACAAAGTGTCCTAGTCTACAAAGTGTCCTAGTCTGCAAAGTGTCCTAGTCTACAAAGTGTCCTAGTCTACAAAGTGTCATAGTCTACGTAGTGTCATAGCCTACAAAGTCATGCTTCATTTTTGTGTTTACTTCTACCTTCTCTAATTTCAAATTATAGATCCCTAACCGTGCCCTCTCACCTGCGCAGGTGTTCACAGACCCCAGTAACCTGCAGCGCCACATCCGCTCTCAGCACGTAGGCGCGCGTGCCCACACGTGCCCCGAGTGTGGCAAGACCTTCGCCACGTCGTCGGGCCTCAAGCAGCACAAGCACATTCACAGCAGTGTCAAACCGTTCATCTGTAAGTCTCCACCATCAGCATCCTCTCTAAGATATCATTTCCCGTGTCCAAAGGCCTCCAGTCTTTCCTCCTCAAACTCCCACGACAGTGACCTCTGTCGTGTTATAGGTCAGAGCAATCCTCAATGCAATTCTAGAGCAATTACTTTCTTACTTTTCTGTTGATTTTTTTTTTTTGTTCTTGCTTTCCACCCCCCCCCCCCCCCCCCACCCTTCTTTTTGTTGTCTTCAGTTTGCTTTTGTTTATTGTTTTCATTTGTTTGCCATTGTTCTTAATTTGTTTTGGTCGCCTTTTGCCCCCTCCCTCATCCTCCTCCTCCCCTCTTTCTTTGTGTTCCTCTTCTGTCCATCTTCATCACTTCTTCCTCCTTTTCCTTGTTCCTGGTTTAAGCCTTGGTTCTTAACACCTCCCACTCTATCCTTTGTTGATTTTGCTTGCTTGTGTGTGTGTGTGTGTGTGTGTGTGTGTGTGTGTGTGTGTGTGTGAGTGTGTGTGTCTGTGTGTGTGTGTGTGTGTGTGTGTGTGTGTGTGTGTGTGTGTGTGTGTGAGAGTGTGTGTGTGTGTGTGTGTGTGTGTGTGTGTGAGAGTGTGTGTGTGTGTGTGTGTGTGTGTGTGTGTGTGTGTGTGTGTGTGTGTGTGCTTACTTTCTTGAGGGCCTCTAACTCCTTTTCTATGGCTCGGGCAGATTTGACATGTAAAGGTAAATGTCTCTGTCGCAGCTGATCCTGTATGATGGATGCTGAATCGATGCCATCTTCCTCTCTCTCTCATCCCCTCGCTCCCTGCTTCCCTCTCTTCCCTCTCTTCTCTCTCTTCCCTCTCTTCTCTCTCTTCCCTCTCTTCCCTCTCTTCTCTCGCTTTCTTACTACTTTTACGCTTTCTTTTTATTACCTGCTCTCTGCACTCTCACATGTTTGGTGTGACATATATGCATGCATATGTTTATATCCATGCATATGTGTTCTGATGTATGCATACTCCAAAGCAAATGTAGTTATGATTTTTTTACCCTTTGATTATTTTAATAATTAAATTTAATAATAATTTAATTTAATTTGCTAATGTTGTAAAAGTGTGTAATAGCAAATAACAGTGTCAGCTGGTTTTCTGTTCTATAGACTGACTAAGCCTTAGATTAGCCAGGAGCTAAGTGCCAAGCTAAGTGACAGTGCTAAATGCTAAGCTAAGTGACAGTGCTAAGCTAAGTGTCTGAGTGAGTTAGAGCTTTGAATGAGAAACAGACTGTGCATGCTACAGTTCTAGAGTGATATCAGTGATACAGTGATATGTTATCATGTGATGTGTTCATGTATCACTTGTTGATGAAGCTTAGGAGGTTGGGATTCGTTTGATGAGATGGAACTAACCGTAAGCGCTCCTGCTTTCTCTCCTCTCCACTCCTCTCCTCTCTTCTCCTCTCCTCTCCTCTCCTCTCCTCTCCTCTCCTCTCCTCTCCTCTCCTCTCTTCTCCTCCTCCTCTCCTCTCTTCTGCTGGCTTTGTCTCCTCCCAGGTGAAGTGTGTCACAAGTCGTACACACAGTTCTCCAACCTGTGTCGGCACAAGCGCATGCACGCCGACTGCCGCACGCAGATCAAGTGCAAGGACTGCGGCCAGATGTTCAGCACCACCTCCTCGCTCAACAAGCACCGGCGCTTCTGTGAGGGCAAGAACCACTACACCCCGGGGGGCATGTTCTCCTCCGGCATCCCCCTCAGCTCCAGCCCCATCATGCCCAAGGCCAAGCTCCACCCGGGCCTCAACCACGCCGGCCTGAACTTCGGAGACTACTTCCCGTCCCGGGCCCACCACGGCGGGCTCTCCTTCTCCCAGACGCCCCCGGCCTTCTCCGCACTGGCGCACGGCTTCCCGGGCATCTTCCCCCCGTCGCTGTACCCCCGGCCCCCTCTGCTGCCCCCGAGCTCCCTGCTGAAACACATGGGCGGCGGGCACCACGACGGCAAGCTGCCGCGGAGCCCGCTGGACGGCAACCCGCTCTCGCTGGTCAATTCCCTGAGCAACAGCGCCGCCGCCGCCGGCAACGGCACCGGCAACAACGGGGAGGAGCGCGAGGGCAAACACGAGCTGGCGTTGTTCCCCGGCGAGGGCAAGGCCAAGGGCAAGCTGAGCGACGCGTCGGACGCCAGCGACCTGGAGGACGTGAACACCACCAGCGGCACGGACCTGGACACCACCACGGGCGAGAACACGGCGTCGGGCTCGGAGCTGGACAGCGACGCGGAGGAGAGCGAGCGCGAGCGCGAGAAGAGAGAGCGACGCAGGCAGCAGCGCCAACAGCAACAGCAGCAGGAGGCGGAGCAGAGGGCCGCGGGAGGGGGAGGAGGAGGGGCCAAGCAGGACGACCTCAGCAACAACAGCTCATTGGCCGTGCCCGGCTCCACCCACCCGGCCCCCTGTGCGGAGCGTCCATTCCTGGCGCAGCACTCCTTCTTCCCGCCCCCGGACGAGCAGGCTCTGCCCCCGACCGGCGCCACCACCGACTCCATCAAAGCCATCGCCTCCATCGCGGAGAAGTACTTCGGGCCGGGCCTGATGGGCCTGCAGGAGAAGAAGATGGGCTCGCTGCCCTACCACTCCATGTTCCCCTTCCAGTTCCTGCCCAACTTCCCGCACTCGCTCTACCCGTTCGCCGACCGCGCGCTCAACCCAAACATGTTCTTCAAGGCCGAGCCCAAGTCGCCCCGCGAACAGCAACAACAACAACAGCAGCAACTGCTGCAGAAGATGGGCGCGGCCTCTGGTGCCGGGGCCCCTCCCACCACCCCGGGGGCCGGAGCCGAGTCTCCCTTCGACCTCACGACCAAGCCCAAGGAGGTGAAGCCCGCGGGCCCGCCCCCTGTGAGCAAGGCGGCCCCGCCCAGCAGCACGCCCCTCCTCTCGGGGGAGGAGCAGCCTCTGGACCTGAGCATCGGCAGCCGCAGCCGCGCCAGCCACAACGGAGGCACGGCGCCCCCTAGCGACCAGCGCAAGAACCACATGTACGGCAGCAGCAACAGCAGCGGCGGCGGCGGCAGCAGTGGAGGTGGAGGAGGAGGGAAACACCCCAGCAAGGACGAGCTCCAGGGTCCCGGCCAATCACAGGGCCTCCACCAGCACCCCCTGCCCCAGCACCAGGCCCCCCCACCCCAGCAGCCCTCCCTCCACTACGCCAAGCCCTCGCCCTTCTTCATGGACCCAATCTACAGGTATTTCAACACGACTAGGTTTGTGCCTCTAATCATATCAACTGTGATGAGTTGGGTTCAGTTAAGGCTGGGTTAAGTTGAGCTGAGGTTGAGTTTCAGTTGAGCTGAGTTTGAGTTGAATTGGGTTGAATTGATTTTAGCAGAGTTGACCTTAGTTTTACTTTTGAGTTTTAGAATTGAGATGAGTTGAGTTCACTGACTTTGAAATGAACTGAGTTGGCTTTCCTGTGTGATGAGTGAATGAACTTTGACCTCCGCTCGTACGTAACCCTTGGTGTTGCTGTCCAGCAGGGTGGAGAAGAGGAAGCTGATGGACCCTGTGAGTGCACTGAAGGAGAAGTACCTGCGGCCCTCACCCCTGCTCTTCCACCCTCAGGTAACACACTCACACGCACACACACACACACACACACACAAAACACGCACACTCACACACACACACACACACAAAACACACACAAAACACACACTCACCCAGCCTCCAGGTAAATCACACACATGCACACACACTAACACTAACTCTCACTGTCACACTCTCACACACACACACACACACATACCGACACACACACACACACACACACACACACACACTCACCCAGCCTCCAGGTAAATCACACACACGCACACACACTAACACTAACTCTCACTGTCACACACTCACACAGACTCACAAGCATTCTCTCGAGCAGACACACACACACATATGCTTTCACACAGGGGATCCCATTACACTGCCATTTACTTGTCCTCCTGTGTGCTTATGATATTTACCATCACATTCATTTATAGGGGCTGTTCTCAGTGCTCACTGGAAATGAATAGCACATGGGTCTGGGTGCGAGGAGGACAGGGCCATGATGATTTACTCTCACTCCCTCTGTCCACCGCTCCCTCTCTCTCTCTCTCTTTTTCCCTCCCTCTCTCTCTCTGTCTCTCTATCTCTCCCTCTCTCTATCTCATTCTCTCTCTCCATCTCTCTCTCCCTCTCCCTCTCCCTCTCCCTCTGTCTCTCTCTCATCTCACTCAGCATCTCTCCTTATCTCTCTCTCCCTCTCTCTCCCCATCTCTCTCTCTTCGTCTCTCTCTCCCTCTCTCTCCATCTCACTCTCTGTCTCTCTCCATCTCCCTCTCCCTCTCCCTCTCCCTCTCTGTCTCTCTCTCATATCACTCTGCATCTCTCCTTATCTCTCTCTCCCTCTCTCCGTCTCTCTCTCCCTCTCTCTCCATCTCACTCTCTGTCTCTCCCTATCTCTCTCTCCGTCTCTCTCTCCCTCTGTCTCTCCCTATCTCTCTCTTTCCCTCTGGGCCCCTGAGAGAGAAACTAACCCAGTGCAGGTCTAAACTCTATATTCCCAGCATTCAGTGCCTCACTGCTCCAAGCAGCAGCCACACACACACACACACACACACACACACACCGCAGTCACATGCTCCAAACAGCATCCACACACACACAACAGCCCCACACACACACACAGCAGCCACCCACACACAAATAAAAAAATGTTGGCCAAAAAAGCCATGGTTCACAGCATTATCTCTGAGTCTTTGAAAAGCATCTCAGCACCTCCCTCCTCCCCTCCCTCCTCCCTCCCTCCTCCCTATGCGGCGGATTGTTTGTGTGGCCTGTGCAGCCCCAATTCCCACCTTTGAGCTCCGATAACAATGATGATAGCATTATTAATAATGACCTTTTCGAGCCGCGCCACTTCGCTCAGCTCCGCTCGGCTCTGCTGTCCCACGCGGGCCTAAACTTAGCCGCGGCATTGTTTCCCCCCCCCCCCCCCCTCGCTGCCGCTGCGGAGCGCGCCGCTAATAACTTCCCGTGCCGTTTCTCCCCTGGCCGGCCAGATAATGTCGCCGCGTCCATCAGCCGCTTCCTGTGTTTGTGTCCAGCAGAATGGTCCCTCTGGTTGGGAACCGTGCTATCTGACCTGGAGATCGGGGGTTCCTATCAATGGTGCTCAGCAACAACTCAGCAGCAGTCCTCTCTCCCTGAACACACACACACACACACACACACACACACACACACACACACACACACACACACCACCTCTCATTTGGCCTACTGGGTGGCATAGGGAGAGCTGGCATTCCTGAGGTCTTCGTGGGTGAGCGCTGTAGTGTAGATATGAAGATCCAGACGCTGCGCTGTGCTTGTGTTTGTGTTTGTGTTTGTGTTTGTGCTTGTTTTTGTGTTTGTGTTTGTGTTTACTGGATTCATTCTTGGCTTCCTTCCTTCTCCTGAGGCCTCCGCAACCTTCACTACGCTCTGTATGTATGTGAGTGTGTGTGTCTGTGTGTGTGTGTGTACGTGTGTACGTGTGTGTGAGTGTCCTTGTGTGCAAGCACAGATCTGAATTCCTCAGACAGATAGGAAACCAGAGAACTATCTATATCTCCTGGGAGGAAGCATCTTTGTGAGTGGAGCTGTTGTTTGTGTGCAGACAGGGGAGAGGAGTATTAGAGTGCAACGGATTCAGTCAGAGTACTGCCAGTACTGACCTCACCTTTAAAAATCAGAGTACTGTCAATGTGATCTCACTCTTGAGTCAGAGTACTGTCAGTGTGATCGGAGTACTGGCAGTGTGATCTCACTCTTCAATCAGAGTACTGTCAGTATTGACCTCACTCTTCAGTCAGAGTATAGTCAGTGTGATCTCACTCTTCAGAATCAGAGTACTGGCAGTGTGATCTCACTCTTCAGAATCAGAGTACTGGCAGTGTGATCTCACTCTTCAGAATCAGAGTACTGTCAGTGTGATCTCACTCTTCAGAATCAGAGTACTGTCAGTGTGATCTCACTCTTCAGAATCAGAGTACTGCCAGTACTGATCTCACTCTTCAGAATCTGAGTACTGTCAATGTGATCTCACTCTTCAGAATCAGAGTACTGTCAGTGTGACCTCACTCTTCAGAATCAGAGTACTGTCAGTGTGATCTCACTCTTCAGAATCAGAGTACTGGCAGTGTGATCTCACTCTTCAGAATCAGAGTACTGGCAGTGTGATCTCACTCTTCAGAATCAGAGTGCTGGCAGTGTGATCTCACTCTTCAGAATCAGAGTATAGTCAGTGTGATCTCACTCTTCAGAATCAGAGTATAGTCAGTGTGATCTCACTCTTCAATCAGAGTACTGTCAGTGTGACCTCACTATTCAGAATCAGAGTATAGTCATTGTGACCTCACTCTTCAGAATCAGAGTACTGTCAGTGTGATCTCACTCTTCAGAATCAGATTACTGGCAGTGTGATCTCACTGTTGTGAATGGCCTGGAAGTCCTCCTGCCGCTCCCTGATTGGTTACCTGTGTTTCTATGAGAGGAAGCTTGTAATGTCACAGCGATGGCGAAGAGGCCGACGCCCCCCGATCCCAAGCTCTCCTCCGCCAAACAACAATGGCGTGGCCCAAATCGGTCCGATGACGGAACTGCGGTACCGCTGCCACTAGACCCCAGCGCGGCGACGAATGACTTGAGCCAGTGTGTCTGTCTCCATGTCTCTGCCCCAGGAAGGACGTGAGCGGTGGGGGTGGGGGATGAGAGGCACGCAGTAGAGCCTTTGTTCTGGGCGCGATCCGGGACACTGTATCAGCCAGGGCTATCTCAAACTATATTGTGTTCAGGGAGCCGGTTGAGGGGGTGGGGGGGCTGTGAATGACCCAGTGAGGTGCTTCACTCAGGGCCCCAGGGGGGGTGGACTGCATGGAGTTACGGACAGTAGCGCCAGGAGGAGGGTGGGGGCGTGAGGGGGAGGGTGGGGGCGTGGGGGGGAGGACGGGGGGGGCGTGAGGGGCAGAGTGGTGACTGTAAACGTGCCACAGGTCAGTGGGGTGACTCTGAACAGGACAATCGAGACACGACCTCCTGATAGACAACTTCCTCTCTCTCCCCCCTCCATTCTCTCACTCTTGCTCCCTCTCCTCTCTCTCTTCCCCTCCCTCTCTCTCTTTCTCTCTGTCTCTCTGTCTCCTGTGAGCATTTTTTTCCGTCCCATTCAGCGCTGGTGCGGTGCGAGTCGAACTGGAGCCAGTAGGCGGCATTGTGTTGGGCAGGTATCCGGCTCCTCGCTCTCTGGAGGCAAACTCCACCATGACCCGACACTCCACACACTCACTCCATGTGTGTGAATGTGTGTGTGTGTGTGTGTGTGTGTGTGTGTTTGTCCTCTCTGGCTTTATATGTATGCCTGTGTGTGTGTGTGTGTCTCATTCTTTCTCGGAAATGCCAGGCCATTGTGTGTTGAGCTCTCGCTAGCGACCGCCGCATCCTCTGCCAAGCTGAAGTGGAGCAGTTGGCCTCTTCTAACTCCCCCTGAGCTGGGAGCCGTGTGCTGAGTGCTACTGCTGCTGCCACCGCTGCTCTCTCTGACCCATACCTCAGCGCTGTCACCTCCAGACCATCAGGGTCACCATCAGGGTCAGCGTCAGGGACACCATGACTCAGACCCAGGGCTTGGTGTCACCTGATCGGGCCCCCTGCCTCTCACAGAGGCCCCTCTCTGACTGAGTCCCATAGAGTCACCTCAGCAGGGCTGGGCAGAGGAGAACGTGGGGCTTTGTTGAAGTACGGGAACCTGGTGCACACTGTAAACCCGAACAAGTTCAGAGAACTCAAAACTTTTGATGTAACCGATTACATGAGAAATTTTTTTAAGTAAACTTAACTCAATTATACATGACGGAATGAAAATGTATTATTTTTGAGTTAAGTTTACTTAAAAAAAATAATATATGTACTCAAATTTTCTTATGTAATCGGTTACATCAAAAGTTTTGAGTTCTCTGAACTTGTTCGGGTTTACAGTGCAGGATATGAGCTCACGCGTGAAATATAGATGAGCTCCGTCCTCGCGCACAGACAGGCAGATGGGCAGATAGAAAAACGGACTGATACAGGACAGGGAGACAGATAGAGACAGATAGACAGATGCAGGTCAGGATGTGGTCAGACAGACAGGTCAGCAGGTAGACTCAGGACTACACGTAGAGAGACAGACAAACACATAGAAACAATCAGGCAAAACACACATACAGACAGACAGGTACATATACACATGCAGTCAATCATACATACATGCGTATAAGAACTTATAAGAGGGTAGAAGCTTATGGAACTTCTAGACATAGAGTATATAATAGGAGGGTAGAAGTGTATAGAAGTGTCTCTCTCTCCTCCCTGCTAACCTCTGACCCCTCTGTCTGTCTGTCTGTCTTCCAGATGTCTG
>NC_137921.1:9228108-9233108 GCF_963457725.1 Sprattus sprattus | reverse complement strand
CACATCGACATACACACATGCACACACAAAGGCACACACACACACACACACACACACACACACACACCAAGAGCTGTCTGACACATCGACATACACACATGCACACACAAAGGCACACACACACACACACACACACACACCAAGAGCTGTCTGACACATCATTAGAGACAGGCACATATGCCACGAAGTGTCTGACTCAATATGGACAGGTACACACACATACACACAAACACACACACACTCACACACACACACAGACATAGAAACACACTCACACACACACACATACACGCACATGCAAGAACACGAGTGAAAGCTGTCTGACAGTCACTATTTCTCTCTGTCTTACACACACACACACCAACAATAATAATAATAATAATATGGTCTCTGGAAAGGCTTGAAAAACAAGAGCCCCCAGCCTGGACACTGAAACAACACCAACAGCAAATAGCCTCCCTGCTAACTGCTTCCTAAATGAGTGCAGTGTGATGACAGGGAGCTCTAGAACATCACACAGGGGTGGAGGAGTGTGTGATTGGTGTCTCCTCTAGAACATCACACAGGGGTGGAGGAGTGTGTGATTGGTATATCCTCTAGAACATCACACAGGGGTGGAGGAGTGTGTGATTGGTGTATCCTCTAGAACATCACACAGGGGTGGAGGAGGAGTGTGTGATTGGTGTATCCTCTAGAACATCACACAGGGGTGGAGGAGTGTGTGATTGGTGTATCCTCTAGAACATCACACAGGGGTGGAGGAGTGTGTGATTTGTGTATCCTCTAGAACATCACACAGGGGTGGAGGAGTGTGTGATTGGTGTATCCTCTAGAACACCACACAGGGGTGGAGGAGTGTGTGATTGGTGTATCCTCTAGAACATCACACAGGGGTGGAGGAGTGTGTGATTGGTGTATCCTCTAGAACATCACACAGGGGTGGAGGAGGAGTGTGTGATTGGTGTATCCTCTAGAACATCACACAGGGGTGGAGGAGTGTGTGATTGGTGTATCCTCTAGAACATCACACAGGGGTGGAGGAGTGCGTGATTGGTGTATCCTCTAGAACAGGGGAGATCTGAGGGCCTACACACCTGGGATCCAAGCCACAGCCAAGTTTTAAAGAGTCCCACTCCAGGCCACACAGGCACAAAGCTTTATTTACCGTCTTATAGCAGTTTATAGCACATTTACACACCGTCTTATAGCAGGTTATAGCACCTTCGTTCACAGTCATATAGCAGGTTATATAACCTTTACACACCGTCTTATAGAAGGTTATAGCACCTTTATTCACTGTCTCATAGCAGGTCATAGAACCTTCATTCTCTGTCTTAAATCAGGGTAGTTAGCCTGTAAAAAAGACCTCCAGAAAGCCAGAACCCTTAAAACAGTAAGCCAGCAGATAACAGGCGACCTGGTGTGGAGGGTGTAGTAGCTGTTTGGTGTTTCTCACTGGAGAGAGAGAGAGAGAGAGAAAGAGAGAGAGAGAGAGACAGAGGGATATTCAGAACTCCTCTACCCCCCCCCCCGCCCCCCCACCTCCGCCCGTCTGCATCCCGGCCTTGTGAAGGCTGCCCAGGGACCCTCCAGGGACGCGGTCCCCGGCATGCTTGGCTCCTTCCGAACAATCCTCTGATTAGCTCATTTAGAAACAATTTACCCTAACAAATCTCAGCCTCCATTATCAGCGCGGCGGCGGCCCTCTCTCTCTTTCTCTCTCCCGGGCACGTCGGGTCGAGGCGGACCCGCGTCCCCGCTCAGGGGCCCGTCTCAAAGAGGCTTCATGCTTCATTGTAGCGAGTTATTCGCCCCGCTGTAGATGCTATCGCTAAACCCTCGGCTCTTTGCTCTGGAAGCTGGCTGCCCGTAGCTGACCACTGAAAGACCCCATTGAGGCTGCGGCGGGCAGCGGTGACGCGGCACGCAGGGACCTTGCAGCGCTAGTGAAAAAGCTAAGATGATGAAGTAATTTAAAGTCCCCGTGGACATGCTAATAAAAATAAACACAGACAAAAAAAATAGAAACGAGGGGGGAAAAAGAGGCCAGTTTGCAAGAGAGAAGAAAAAATAAATAAATAAAATAATAAAAAATCACCTTGGCTCGCCACCATTCTCCCTGAACCATGATGCTCCGAGTCTGGAAATGTTCTGTGTGTGTGTGTGTGTGTGTGTGTGTGTGTGTGTGTGTGTGTGTGTGTGTGTGTGTGGCTGTGTGTGTGTGTGTGTGTGTGTGTGTGTGTGTGTGTGTGTGTGTGTCTGTGTGTCTGTGTGTCTGTGTGTGTGTGTGTGTTCGTCCACCAGCACATGCACACAGACACACACAGTTTAACTTGCGCACTCACACACAAGAAATGGAACATGAAAAGAGCCCGGCATCTTGATTCGGAGCACTTGATGACGAGTGATTTTCCTGAAGCAATTAGCACTGAAGGCCCCGGCTGCCCGCGGAGAGGCTGGACCGACACACACACACACACACACACACACACACACACACACACACACACACACACACACACTCACACACACAGACTCTCTCAAACACACACACACACACACACACACACACACACACATATAGACTCACACACACAGACTCTCTCAAACACACACACACACACACACACACACACACACACACACACACACACACACACACACACACACACACACAGTGGGGCAGCAGACATCGCGGCCCACCCAACAAAGGGCTCAGTGTCAGGCCGGGGTCCTTGCCGGGACCGATGTTGTTTATTTATCAGCACATTAAATTGATGTTCTCCGGAGCTCTCCGGACGGCCTGTCATCACCAGACAACCACGCCACAGAGAGAGAGAGAGGGAGGGAGGGAGGGAGAGACTGAGAGAGAGAGAGAGAGAGAGACTGAAAGAGGGAGGAAGAGAGTGAGCACGCAGTAGGGCTCATCAGTGGTGGCCTGGCCTTGAGTGTGTGTGAGTGTGTGTGTGTGTGTGTGTGTGTGTGTCTGTATGTGGCCCTGAGGGGGAAAAGGCCAACTGCCTCCCTCTCATACTCTCAGTCTCTCTTTCTCTCCGTCTCTCTCTTTCTCTCCCTCTCTCTCTGTTTCTCTCCCTCTCTCTCTCTTTCTCTCACTCACTCTCTCTTTCTTTCCACTATCTTTCTCTCTTCCATTCCTTTCTCTCTCTCTCTCTCTCTCTCTCTCTCTTTTGAGTCTCTCTCTCTTTCTTGTCTTTCACTCTCTCTCTCTTTCTTGTCTTCACTGCTTTTCATTTTTCTTTGTGCTATCAGATCCTTCTGCCCTGACTCCGTATTCCCAGCCCGTTGCGAAATTCCCATTATGGGATTCCTGTGTGAGCTGTGGGGAATCGAGTGATTGTCACATGATGATGACCTCAGGCAGCTCCTGATTTATGTCACACCAGTCTCTGACACATCTCAACCACTCTGACAGAATCCTCTCTACTGAGTGTGTGTCTGTGTGTGTGTGTGTGTGTGTGTGTGTGTGTGTGTGTGTGTGTGTGTGTGTGTGTGTGTGTGTGTGTGTGTGTGTGTGTGTGTGTGTGTGTGTGTGTACGTGTGTGTACTGGATGTGTATGTGTGTGTGCCCCCAATGGAAATCTCCCTCAGGAGGCCCTCTACCGCTCTCACATATCTCCTCCCAAATGTGAATAATATATATCACACATATATTACTGTATATTCTATACAACTGTGATACATGTAAAGTGAATGCATGAGGTCCACGCTCCTGAGCTGCAGTTCCCTGGCTCTGCCACCGGGTGGAGTAGTGAGCCACTGGCACAGGACTCTACTCAAACACAGTGATGACATGGCTACAGCTGTTTCTTAGCTTCGCAGCCACTGACTAACAACCTCAGTGTGTAATCTGCTCGTTTGTGGGGTGGGGAGTGTGTGTGTGTGTGTTCGTGTGTGTGTGTGTGTGTGTGTGTGTGTGTGTGTGTGTGTGTGTGTGTGTGTGTGTGCAAATACTGTGCATATGTGTGTGTGAGTATGTGTGTGATTAATGCAGACGGGTCTACCATGACCTCCCAGGCGACGGATGCTTGGCTTTAGTGCGGTGTGTCTTTTCTGGAGCCGTCTAGTGAAAACAAGCAGATGTGTATAGAGGGGTGGGGAGTGTGTGTGTGTGTGTGTGTGTGTGTGTGTGTGTGTGTGTGTGTGTGTGTGTGTGTGTGTGTGTGTGTGTGTGTGTGTGTGTGTGTGCAGATGTGTGCAGATGCGGAGCACCCTGGGTGTTAGTGTGTGTGTGTGTGTGTGTGTGTGTGTGTGTGTGTGTGTGGGTGTGTGTGTGTGTGCAGATGTGTGCAGATGCAGAGCACCCTGGGCAGAGGGGTCGTATCTGATTACCCTCCTCTGGGACAGGAGGCCGGAACTCCCCATGTCTGTCAGAGACGCAGTGACAAATGTGACCCTGAGAAGAAAACACACACTCAAACACACTCACACTCAAACACACACTCAAACACACTCACACTCAAACACACACTCAAACACACTCACACTCAAACACACACTCAAACACACTCACACTCAAACACACACTCAAACACACTCACGCTCAAACACACTCAAACACACTCACGCTCAAAAACACTCACACTCAAACACACTCACACTCAAACACACTCACACTCAAACACACTCGCACTCGAACACACTCACGCTCAAACACACTCACACACTCAAACACACTCACGCTCAAACACACTTAAACACGCTCACACACTCAAACACACACCCAAACACACACCCAAACACACACTCAAACACACACTCAAGCACACACACGCTCACTTTGAGCTGGAGCTTTCTGGCGTTTGATTGGTGTTTACTCTTCCGAGCAGAAAACTAATTTAGCTCTCTCCCTCCTCTTCCTCTCTCTCTCTCCGCAGATGTAAATACTGTGATCGCTCGTTCAGTATTTCCTCCAACCTCCAGAGGCACGTGCGCAACATCCACAACAAGGAGAAGCCCTTTAAGTGTCACCTGTGCAACCG
>NC_137921.1:9163108-9220608 GCF_963457725.1 Sprattus sprattus | reverse complement strand
AGGGGGGGGGGCGGGGCGGGAGCAGAGACACCTACACCCACCACGACAGGAGAGGAGCAGGGGAGAGAGAGAGAGAGAGAGAGAGGTAGAGAGAGACAGAGAGAGAGAGAGAGACATACCAGATCCACACAGAGCTCCAGACCTGCCGTCCACCGTGAGTGTGAGTGACAGAGCTGAGGCCTGCTACCTGTTGAGAGGTCGAGATCGCCGTGGATACGGTCTTGATTCTTAAGCTGTTAAGGACAAAAGAAAATGACAACATCAACATCAACAACAACAAAATGACTAGCTCCTCCCCCTTTCGATGCATCATACGCTCCCGGCCAATCTCAGACCAAGACTGCTACAGGGAGTCACGGAATTCCCTAGACAAAGCTGTGTGTGTGTGTGTGTGTGTGTGTGTGTGTGTGTGTGTGTGTGTGTGTGTGTGTGTGTGTGTGTGTGTGTGTATGAGTGAGTGTGTTTGTGTTTGTTACTGGAGAAAACAAAACAAAACAGAAAGACCACACCCAATGCTGATTGCAGCACCACCAGTGGTGTTTTGACTTTGATGCGCGCACACACACACACGGAAACCCACACACACACCCACACACACACACACACATGCACACATATGCACATACACATAAAAACATGTCTGTATCTGTTAAGATGTTTGTGTGTGTATGTGTGTGAGTGAGCGTGCATGCACATGCGTGTGTGTGTGTGTGTGTGTGTGTGCGCCAGTTTCTCTGCATCTCCCTGTCCTCACAACATCTTGACCATCTGACTGAAACACAAGTCCCCCAGACATCAGCACATTATAGAACCATTCCCCAGAACATCACAGGGGTTGTGAAGAGAAGGAGAGAAAGCTCTAGAAAAAGGTTTCCCCATCAACAGTCTTTCTGAGGATGGACAGTTCTGCAAGGTTGTTTCGGAGGGCTAGCTGGTGATTTTTAAAATTTTAAATTATTAACCCTCGGAGGCTATCAAAGTCGTCCCTCCTCCCGCTATCATGCCTCGTCATGGTAACCTCGTTTTGTATGTCATTTGTTCTTCGATAAACAGTATTGTTTCTTTTTAGGCACCTGAGTGCTGATTTGTTAATATAATTATTTAGTGAAGGACCAAAATTGTATGATACTGTTGTATGATGTACAAAGTAATTTGAACGTTTGTAGCAAAAAAGAGTGGTTTGTGTGCCAAAATAACCCATAGGAAACGTTTTGTTCTCTGACAATCATTTCGTTCTTTTTCATGCCAGTTGCAGTCTATATTGCTTTCGTTGTCTTCTTATATATTTGATTTATTTCAGTTTGTTTATCCTATTTATTTGGGTTTTCTTGTCATCATTGGAACACAAGTGACGAATGAAAAACAGAAAGAAAAAAAAAAACATTTGTTTAATCCCATTTATCTTTTTTTTTTCTGAAAAATTAATCGAGATTCTGAATCTCCTGATTTGAGGCTGTCTGATAGAGACGAGAGTGCCAAATTGAATCGTGAAATCATTTTTTTTTTTTAAATCATACAATTAATTGTTTTTATTTATGAGGAACAAAATGTTGGTCATACTTCAAATCTTCTTTTTGCAAATTTGTGCTCATTGTGAGGTTTGGTTTCGTGTTGCTAATGGTCAACCATTTCAACGTGTACGCAGAGTGTTACGTGTGCGGTTGACGTCTATACAGTAACTGTTCTAAAAAAAAAAAAACATGTCATACACGCGTCAGATGACGATGGCGTTGTATTTGAAATGTACTCAAATATGAGGTGGGGACAAAAAGTTTGTCTCCCTTTTGTGAAATTTAAATCAGAAAAAATCTTTACAACACTATCCATACAAAAAAAGTCTGACTCTGTAGAGTCCTTCAGAGTCCGCCCAGAGTGAAACAGACACACGCCCTTCGCAAGGATGAAGAATAACGCAGACACACGTCTGCCAGAACTCCATGTTGGTCGGGAAAATCAAAAGTATTTAAAGGCTCAGACAGAAGTGATTTTGCTGAGACACCTGTCTCCTCTGCTTGAGTTTTAGTCACCTGTCTCCTTGGCTGAAGTTTTAGTCCCTCAACAGAGATAGACGTGTTGACGACAGACGTCAGGGAGGAATGCTGTCTCTACGGCCCACGCAGCAGCTGAGACTAAGAACAGATGAGGGGCCGGATCTGAGCCAGATCTGGGCCAGACCCAGCGTTGCCATGCCCACCACAGGGGACGCGTGCTCAGTTAGACATAGCCCGGCCACTCTTTGACTCTCCGTCTGTGCGGAGGAGGTGCCTAGGCACAGGACTGACTGGCTAACTTTCAGGCTGCATCTGCCTGTCTGTCTGTCTGTCTGCCTGACTGTCTGCCTGCCTGCCTGAGACACAGAGAGATTACAGTGACCCCTTTGAACTGTGAAGCCACAGAATACAAGAGAGAGAGAGAGAGAGAGGTAGGAAGAAAGGAGGGGGGGAGAGACAGAGGAGTAAACCATACAAAAGAATAACAAAAGTTTGAAACGGACAGAATGAATGTGTACATCTTTGATTGTAGCGATACGCTCGTGTGATTAGCAAGAGCCGTCTCTTCTTCGGAGTGTGGAGAAGGATATCAGGTTCTTGTCTGTTCCTCTAACCCCCTTTTTCTGTCCGTGAAAAAAAAATGCATCTTTCTCTTTCATCCTGGTTTGTTACTCTACTGCAGACTACTTCATTAACCGTCTGTTTTCAGCATTCACTATAGCACTTAACTGATGGGCATTCATGTCATGGGGTGATCGCAAGGTTAGGCCTACTCACCAGAACTGTGCTCTGTTACCTAGTTACGCTGGTCATGTCACGACTCTGAAGATGAAGGCTGAACAGGTTCCAACAAGCACTTTATCTCACTGGGGTATATCAGTATACTAGCTTATCCTTATATCGGTTTGGGTGACTCTGCACTTGCCAGAGCAAACCCTACCAGCGGGGTCTCTGTCCTTTCATACAGAAATTCAATGGTCTGCTTCTGTTGGCTGGGCCTTTAGGGGAGAAAATATAGGACGTTGGAATCATATGTTTTTGACTGAGAGTTTCTATGATCTAATAGTGAACATCAACGTTCAAAATAAACACATTGTTGTCAGTAATGCTAGATGTAACACAGTGTACCAATGATTACATATCTGATCAACCCACTCTCTCTGACTGATTGTTTTCTTTTTTTTTAATATGAACTGAAACTGAAGCACTGTAGTATATATGTTTGCCAGCAGGTGGCGGCATAATACTGGTCTGCTACACCTTTCACTCACTACTAAGCAACGTAGTCTCTCTCTGCTCACTATAGTGGAAGTTCACGATTTTTCTGCAGTATAGCCTACCTTATTGATATCAAATGCATTGGAAGTTTTGAGGGTTATGAGATATCAACGGGTTTTACGTATGAAGTCATTCATGTCACGTACTACTACTGTCATAGGCGAGCGCTGTAGGCCGTGGGGTAATCAATCCACGTTGGAAAGATAGCCTATCATTGCATAAAATAGGCTATCACGTCGCCAGATCTGATTAGAAGCTGACGAATGAAATGAACTCGAATGCTGTTCTTTCCCCACTGTTACAATACAAAAAGTAAAGTCATAGGCTTCGTTTTTATAAAAGTGTATAATATTTTGAAACAAGGATGTTGCATATGTCTGAAAATTCATTAAAATATGGGTTTAAATGGATGGTGCTCGTTTCATTTGGATCTGAGTTGTATATCGCCTCTGTTCTGTTTATTAAAACTATTGTGCATGACTTGTGTTTTAGCGGTCATAATGGTGTCCATTTGTGAAACGTGTATCTTAAAGTAAAGAAAAAAAATGTAATAAAAAATAATAAATTCGTAGATGCACTTATTGAACATGTGGTTAGGTTAGTAGGTTTGACTTCAAGTCCTTTACTGCCTTAAATGCAATGGGCAGATTGCTATTAAAGAAAACGATATGCTTGTGGGAGAGAAATTATGAAAAAAAAAATGAAAGGATTGTAGAATAATACTGAAAATTCTGAAATTGCAGTTCTTTTTGATGCTTGTGATTATTGAAGATGTTCTTTAGAGAAATTTCATGGAAACACACATGATTCTGATGTTAATTCTGTAGAATAGAAATGTATACCAAATGTAATCTTTCCAATGCTATGAAGAATTTATACATGAAATTGATATGCAATAAAAACCTGTGTGCTTTTTATATGAAAGGCATTGTGGTCTTTGTTCAATTTTGAACTAATTATTTTCACTTAATTAACCAGAATTCTGTATATAAATACAGCCGCGGAAAAAATTAAGAGACCACTTCAAAATTATCAGTTTCTCTGGTTTTACTATTTATTGGTATGTGTTAAAGTAAAATGTACATTTTAGTTTTATTCTATAACCTACTGGCAACATTCCTACCAAATTTCAAATAAAAATATTGTCATTTAGATCATTTATTTGCAGAAAAATGACAATTGGTCAAAATAGCAAAAAAGATGCAGTGTCTTCAGATCTCGAATAATGCAAAGAAAACAAGCTCATATTCATTTTTAAACTACACAATACTAATGCTTTAACTTAGGAAGAGTTCAGAAATCAATATTTGGTGGAATAACCTTGATTTAAAATCACAACTTTCATGTGTCTTGGCATGCTCTCCACCAGTCTTACACATTGCTGTTGGGTGACTTTATGCTACTCCTGGCGCAAGAATTCAAGCAGCTCGGCTTCTTTTCATGGCTTGTGACCATCCATCTTCCTCTTGATCACATTTCAGAGTTTTTTTTATGGGATTCAGGTCTCGAAATCGGGCTGGCCATGACAGGGTCCTGATCTGGTGATACTCCATCCACACCTTTACTGGCCTGGCTGTGTGGCATGGAGCATTGCCCTGCTGGAAAAAACACTTCTCAGAGTTGGGGAACATTGTCAGAGCCAAAGGAAGCAAGTTTTTCTTCCGGGACAACGTTGTACTTTGCCTGGCTGAGGTTTGTAAAAGACCATAAGGATTGAACCAAAGCCGACTGGAGGGTCTCCTAGTTCGTCTTCTCTGATGAGTCCAATTTCACAGTAGGTGCAAGACCCTGTGGCTTGTAGGCCTCTCCAGGCCTCAGTCTAACCATCAGACGACCATGTGTTGGGCAAAGCTGAAAATTGGACTCATCAGAGAAGACCAACTAGGAGACCCTCCAGTCCGCTTTGGTTCAATCCTTATGGTCTTTTACAAACCTCAGCCAGGCAAAGTACAACGTTGTCCCGGAAGAAAAACTTGCTTCCTTTTGCTCTGACAATGTTCCCCAACTCTGAGAAGTGTTTTTTCCAGCAGGGCAATGCTCCATGCCACACAGCCAGGCCAGTAAAGGTGTGGATGGAGTATCACCAGATCAGGACCCTGTCATGGCCAGCCCAATTTCGAGACCTGAATCCCATAAAAAAAACTCTGAAATGTTATCAAGAGGAAGATGGATGGTCACAAGCCATGAAAAGAAGCCGAGCTGCTTGAATTCTTGCGCCAGGAGTAGCATAAAGTCACCCAACGGCAATGTGAAAGACTGGTGGTGAGCATGCCAAGACACATGAAAGTTGTGATTTTAATTCAAGGTTATTCCACCAAATATTGATTTCTGAACTCTTCCTAAGTTAAAGCATTAGTATTGTGTAGTTTAAAAATGAATATGAGCTTGTTTTCTTTGCATTATTCGAGATCTGAAGACACTGCATCTTTTTTGCTATTTTGACCAATTGTCATTTTTCTGCAAATAAATGATCTAAATGACAATATTTTTATTTGAAATTTGGTAGGAATGTTGCCAGTAGGTTATAGAATAAAACTAAAATGTACATTTTACTTTAACACATACCAATAAATAGTAAAACCAGAGAAACTGATAATTTTGAAGTGGTCTCTTAATTTTTTCCGCGGCTGTATATAATGGCTATATCTCTCTCTATATATAGAATATTAACAAACACAGAGATATCTATGCATGTATGTATGTAGTTTTAAACGCAGCATTTTGCACAAAGCAAGTATACATTTTCAAAGTGATTTTGAAACATGGTTGTAGAATATTCTACTCAAAATCTGTACTTCCGTGAAAGAATACTTTGTCACAAAATAACTTCAAATGACCTGAAACAGACAAAAGGACCCACAGAAAGTCTAAGTAACCTTCATATATTAAGAAACACCAGTAGTGGTGAGTGGCATGACTTCAGATAACAGCTTCAATATAATTGTAATAGTACACTGACTTGTAATAAGGAGACTAGCATACGACATTGCCACTCCGCACCCACAGGTGTTTTGACTACCGCTCTGATTGCACCATGTCTTTGGTGGACTGCAGGAGATCTCTCTGTGCAGGAGAAATGCATCATGCAGATCACACACCAACAACTATGGGTCAGGCCCTTCATGAAGAAGAAGCTAGCTTGTAGTCTCAGTGTGAGTATGGAGAAGAAGCTAGCTGGTAGTCTCAGTGTGAGTATGAAGAAGAAGCTAGCCGGTAGTCTCAGTTGTTAGCACGAAGAAGAAGCTAGCTGGTAGTCTCAGTGTGAACTGATGTGGCAGATGGCGGTGAAGAGATCAACGAGGACATTGTCGGAGGAAGTGAGGAAGAAAAGAAGAAAACACATTTTGTCATAAATCAAACTATCTATATTGACTAAATGTAGTCAGTTTCTCTGGACCTCCAGAATATTCCAAGTCTCCCAAAGATCTATGTATCTTATTTATTTTTTCGCTTCTACAGTTTCTGTAATTATTTGTGACTATTTGTGTTTATTTGTCTTTGGAGAGAACTAGATCCTCTCAAGCATTCACAGAAGGAATAGATGTGATTCTTAAAGTCTAAGACAAAGGGGTGAAATAAGGATAAGAAGCACTACCTGCCCTACATGATGGGTGACAGGTTAGCACTTTCCCACAACACTGATAACTGAACAAAGAGATAAGTTCTGGACAAAAACACCATATAGGTGTCCCTGGACTCCAGTTCTAACCAAAAGTGATGAAACCTTTATAAATAATCACTACATAACATAAACAGTAAAAAGAGGGTGTTCACAGAGTCTCATAAAGTACTTCAGGAACTGCTACTACTATTACTACTACTGAGTGTGCAGAGAGGGAGGGATGTTAAAGAGTGTTCAAGTGTTTTGTCTGATAACGCTCTGACACATACCAATAGTGCCTCTCTTTGGGTGGGAGAGGTGGGGTCTTCAGGGTCAGGGATCAAACTGTCTTGACAAACCACCTAATTTTTTATTCTTCAAATCGAATGGTTATACAATAGAGGGGTTGCATTAGGATATTAGGCAGAGTGTTTCCCCCTGTGTGATCTGTAACAGGTGTAGGCTACACTGTCCATGAAGAACATCGTATTTGTCCACTTTCTAAGTTTGCTCAGTGCCCAAGGACGAATGGCCAAGTGTTCAAGTGGTTTGTCTGATAACGCTCTGACACATACCAATAGTACACTTTAGTCAGTGGATTTGGCCGTCGGCTTGCTGTTTTGAAGCAGAGTGTCCCTCCCCCTCTGCTGCTCCTACTAAACACATGCCTGCATGCCTTATTAAGGATACATGATTGACGGGTTTCTAAAGACATCTCTCCTCTCTGGTATTACAATGCAGCCTCAGGTGAACAGAATATGAAGCCCCACCTGTCTTACATTATGGATGACAGGTTTGTATTTCCCACAACACTGTGATAACCAGATATCTCCTGGAAAATCTACAATTTCGAATGTCCCTGAACTTTATTTATTCTCAAACGTCATGAAATGTCTTACATAATGAGTAACTGAGGCATATAAAAGAGGGTGTCTCAGGAGAAAGACTAACAGTCTTCTACAACTAAAAGTACTGCAAATACTACTACTCCTACTACAACACTACTGTGTGTCAGAGAGGGAATGATGTTAAAGATGAGGGCCGTCATCACACTGCTGGTGCTGCTGCTCTCCATGTGTGGGGCTCAGACTGAAGTTCACACAGAGAGCCAGAGCACTGGGGCTGCTGCTGCTGCTGCTGCAGCCACTACCCAGCTGGACGTCTCTGCTGAGCTCAGGGAACTCAGAGACATGATAGTGGAGCTGAGGGTGAATCTGATCTTAACTGAGTATGAGCTAAAAAACACCAAAGATCTAGTGCACAAAATAGAGGCTGAAAATTATGCCCAAGACACAGAGCTGACAGCAGTTAATAACAGACTGGCAGCCACTGAGATTGAAGCTGCAGCACAAGAGGCAGAACTGACAGCAGTGAAGAACAGACTGGCAGCCACTGAGACTGAAGCTGCAGCACAAGAGGCAGAACTGACAGCAGTGAAGAACAGACTGGCAGCCACTGAGACTGAAGCTGCAGCACAAGAGGCAGAGCTGACAGCAGTGAAGAACAGACTGGCAGCCACTGAGACTGAAGGTGAGAAACTCAAAATGGAAAATGCAGCACAAGATGCAGAGCTGACAGCAGTGAAGAACAGACTTGCAGCCACTGAGACCGAAGCTGCATCACAAGAGGCAGAGCTGACAGCAGTGAAGAACAGACTGGCAGCCACTGAGACTGAAGTAGTGAATCTGGAGAAAGAGATTAGAGAGAAACCCAAGGTGGCATTCTCAGCAGGTCTGACTAACTTAGGATACATAGAGGCTGGGAACACTGAGTTGAACCTAGTCTTCACTAAAATCATCACCAATGTTGGACAGGCCTACAACGACATGACCGGCTACTTCACAGCTCCAGTCAGGGGAGTCTACTACTTTAGATTCACAGTCATGGATCAATCAGATTACTTTGTGAAAATCAGGATGTATAAGAATGGAGAGCAGGTCATGCATTTGCTGGAGAGAAATAACCCAGGATATATCTCCTATGTCTCCAGTGGTGTGACTCTGCAGTTGGAGGCGGGAGATGTAGTTAACATGCGACTCCCTGCAAGCTACAAGCTCTTTTCAGTGGCTTTCTGCTCTTTCCTCTTTGAAAGGAAAACACTGCTGAAGTGCTCATGTTGTCAAATGATAAATAATATGCTTCATGATCATGCTCAAATAAAGCACTTTTAAACTTGAATCCTTCTGTGTCATCATTGGATATATTGAGCATTGCTTCATCAACAGTATTTATGGAGTTTTTATACGTGTTTATCGGCTAACTGTTTCTTTGTTATTTTTTGTTGTTATCCATCTCTACAGACACTGTGGATTGTTTTTAGTTTGCTTTATTTTTTTGGTTTGCTAGAGCCTCATTATTTCTTAAGGCCCCTCCACAGCTGCTGGGATGAGCACACAGAGTCCCACAGAAATCATGCTCTCTGTCTGTCTGTCTGTCTGTCTCTTTTGACAACATGGCATGCATTTCCCCCCAAATACTCTTCATCCAGTATCACCATTCACAAATCACAGATCATTAGAGCCAGGTTTTCACAGATTTGTCTCTATAAGGTTTCCTTTGCTTAGCGTGTTATTGTGTCTAATACTTATGCAAACATTCAATGCCGCAAGGCAAAATGTGTCTGATGATGCATGTTCACTTCAAGACATAAGTTTGTGGTTAACACGTGCATTACACCTGACAAGGTTCTTACATAAAGAACCCCTGTTGTGAAAAGCCTAAACCCCAAAACCGCAAGTAATCCATGGTAGGCACTTTCTAATTGAGCAAATCAATGCAGGGTTACAAACTGTAATGTCCTGCTATTATCTGTATATCTGTAGTGATCTGTCTCACAGCCAACATCATAATGCAAATCTGACTACTGAGTGTACACCCCTGCAGATGTCATTTATGAAATATTGAGACATAGGCTGTAACATGTACTTGCCAATATAAGCCTGTCTAAGGTTGCAGCCTAGCCTGCATTTTAGACGAGTCTGCTTGTAAACATCTAAGCACGCTGTCTCTTTAAGGGGAGAAATGAATCGGGGAAGTGATACCAGCGATAGCTCCCTCCCATGCCTCAGACGATAGAAAATAACATCAACATCCTTTTAACAACGTGACGGCCGAGCCTTGTCTCCCACCGTGATGTTACTACTTCGAGGTCTGTAATGCAGTAGCCAACGCTTTATCTTTTTCGTTTTGCAAAAAAATCAAAACCAAGGATCCGTTGAAGTTATAGTGATATAGATGCTTCAGCTGAATGACTCTGTGGAACCGGGTAGCCCCGGTGCCGCGGTGCTCCACACCGTCGAGGGAGAGATTGAAGATGGGGTGGAGGTAGCCTTCACGCCGCCAGGGGCCGTAGCTAGCCGGGGGTTCGGCTCAGCCGTGGCTTGCTGCTCCCCTTTGCAAACTCTCAAGCCTTTCCATGTTACCAACCCAACGATGCAAGCGAAAGTTAAAGATTATTTCGTGTTTAGGGTGAGTATTTCGTATGAGAATTGCATTTTACACACTCAAGCAATAAGACTAACGATAGTCCAAGCTACTGAAATGTTCTCCAATTGAAGGGTTGCAGACTGGCTTGTAAAACGGAAGCAGGACAGGAAGGGAGTTGATCCTCCTGGTAGTTAAAAGATGTAATTGAGCTAATAGCGCATTAGTTGATATCCATTTAATTCCTATAGGATACAGACTAAACCATTTCTACTGGAAACTGGTTTCTAGCCTTTGGAGACAACACAATTGAAAATAGGCACTTAGCTTGGCAGAACTGTCAACTTAGTGTGAGTATGATATCAGTTTATCATACGTAATGCTAGATATTGTTTGACGATAACCCTTGATATTCATGGACAGGCCCTCGCAGCCTGTTGATGATGAATTTTTCTACCGCCTCCTTTCTCTCTCCCATCTACCTATCCAGCCAGGGACTATTGAGATGGCGGTGAACGACATCAGAACGGTGGCCTTGCCATCAGAAGACGGGGAGGTGCTCAGTGTGTGGTTGCTAGCAGAGTGAGTCGGGGTTCAGCTACTGACACTGATAGCCTCTTGCTTGGCCTGGCTTGGCCTTTTGTCTGTATTGGTGTCTCATGACAAGGCATTTATGGAAATGGGTGGTTGTTGGAGTAGACTGGCCTCTTTAACAAGTCTCTGATTCTCTGTGGGGAATATTGAGGTTATTGTAAGGGTGTGTTTGGATAAATAATAAATATATGTGTAACTACATTCCTTATACTATCATGTTATTGTTGCTGAGGTCTTCTCCAATATAATCATACGTGCCACTTTTGCCTCAATGTTTTTAGTTAGGGGAAATATACAAAAACATCAAGGCATGTCAGACTACCTAAAAGAGTCAGACACCCAGGTGTTCAACTCCATGTTTACTACACAAGACACTGAGTAAGGCTATAATTTATTATGTTAATCATAAGGAATTGTCCAACCCTAAACCTTTTGTTTATGCTTTGGTGCATTTTCAGTCCAACCCTAAACCCTGCTGCTGGCAGGCTTTTTCTGGACATCTGTTGCCTACCCATTCCAAGCATCGTGGATGAGCAAAGATAATCGATTGCATACTTTGCATGCACTGAAAACTGAACTGACAAATGGCACGACCTAAGAAATTATTACATTTACAATCCATTAATTTGGCATGGCCATTTGATTCTTTGCAGAGTTGACCACTGGAACAATGAGCGAGAGAGGCTGGTGCTCATTACTGAAAGGTAAGGCCCTGACAGGGAACTCACTCAACATCCATGTTAAGTTAAGAAGATCAATGTGATGTGTTGATGATGGACAGGATGGCATTGTACCCTTTTGCATATTAGACAGCAAGTTTGACTTTTATCGATTCCAAGTTCATTTTAGTTAGGTGTAATGGTCAATGTTAATTTGTTATATAATATTATTATTATAATATTATTTATGAATTCAAAATATATATAATATACATTTTTTGTGTAAATACCCAACATTTACCTTTTATTTATACATTAATGATGAGTATTGTATACATGTTTACGCCCACTCTGTGTTGTTTTTCTGTCTGCTGCAGGTCTTTGCTGGTGTGCAAGTATGACTTCATCAACTTACTGTGCCAGCAGGTTATCCGAGTCTCCCTCAACGCGGTGGACACCATCTCTGTGGGAGAGTTTGAGTTCCCCCCCAAATCACTCAACAAGTAAGACCCTCAACACCCTCTAAATAGTGGTTAAACGATATGGGTTTCTCAATGACCGGCCTGGTGCCGATATTTAGATGAGATTAGATTCAACTTTATTGTCATTGCACAGAGTACAAATACTGAGACAAAGAAATGCAGTTTAGCATCCAAAGTGAATAAGTGAATAAATATGATATGTACAGTAAGAGTAAGAATATGACACAGAATTGTAATATAAACAGAATTGAGACTATTTAGAGAGCGAGGCGGTCAATGGCCGATATATAATGCCAATATCAATCATGTTTTTTTTTTTTATCTCTTAAAATATAGCAATTTAATCATAATAACAAATGACACACAAACAAAAAATAAATAAAATCTCTATTCTAGGTCATTTAACAGTTTGAGGATTCATTTTGACCAAACAAATAGATAGATAACACTCCAGCCACCGGTTTGCTCTCTAAATAACGCATGCGGAGCTTGGACGTGTGCTTCGGGTCATTGTGTTGTCGCATGGCGAAGTTGGTCCCAGTTAGTCGTAGTCCAGACAGAAATGCATGGGGTTGAAGTATGGAATGTAAAAAAACCCAAACCATTACATTTCCAGCTCTATGTTTGATTGTGAGAGCGAGGCAGTCTGACAACAGTTTCTCTCCTGGTCTCCGGCTTACATAAGTTCTTCTGTTAAAGCCAACAATTTCAAATTTGGACTCATCTATACTTTTATACATTCACTGTCTAACTCTTAAGTGGCCACTTAAGTGCCACTTTTGCTGTATTTGAAGCTTTCAGGAGTGATTTTGTAGTATCTGGGAAAAAAAACAACAGTGAGTCAGTAAACTCCCACATAAAAGTCAGGAGGCTGAATGTGTAGATCTGAAGTTTATTGCAGTAAATTCCCTCCTAGCAACAGTGGATGTTGAGCCTGGTCCATCACAGTGGATGTTGACCTTTGGTCCATCACGAGTGTCATTGACTCTGCTGTCAGATGAGGACTAGTTCAGTGTCTGTTGCGAAGGCTGGACACCCTGGGGTGCTTGTCCTCTTGAGGCTGGACACCCTGGGGTGCTTGTCCTCTTGAGGCTGGACACCCTGGGGTGCTTGTCCTCTTGAGGCTGGACACCCTGGGGTGCTTGTCCTCTTGAGGCTGGACACCCTGGGGTGCTTGTCCTCTTGAGGCTGGACACCCTGGGGTGCTTGTCCTCTTGAGGCTGGACACCCTGGGGTGCTTGTCCTCTTGAGGCTGGACACCCTGGGTTGCTTGTTCTGCTTGTGGAGTGGGACGTTTTGGCCTTCCACTCCTTTTTTTGTCCTTGTTAGACCCAGTGCTGCTTTTCTCTGCAGACAGTAGTAAACACCTATTAGTGAAATCTCCAATTTCTTTGCTATAGCTCACAAAGAATAGCCTTCATTTCTCTTGACAAGACAACTACAAACTACTGTTTTTCAGTATTGATTTGTTTCACACTCAACCAGATTTTTCCATACCTTATATACTAACCTGTGTCAACCATCAAACTGTTTTTCATTGCTTTTCACGCATCTATGCACTCAATCACGATGTATAGGGCAAATTACTTGCAGGTACATAATGAGTTGACATGTTCTCATAACCTGCTGTAAACAGAAACGTGTGGAGTGGAACGTGACGTAGCTACATGTATTTCATCCAATACCTACTGTCATTGCAGGTAACGGTTTGATGAAAATTAAGCTTTTAGTACAAATATCTGTACATTTATGCATTTGTTGGTCAAATGAAATCTTCATTCCATTAAATAACCTAGTTTGTTGCATATAAACAATAGGGAACATGCACATGTCTCTCAAAAACGATAAGACTTGGTGTCTCCAAACTTTTGACAGGCACTATGACATGACCGCATATCTGAAAAGTGAAATATCACTAGCGATGCCTGAATGGTTATCTCAGTAATAAACCAAGAACTATGTGTCTCTCTCTCTCTCTCTCTCTCTGTGTGTGTGTGTGTGTGTGTGTGTGTGTGTGTGTGTGTGTGTGTGTGTGTGTGTGTGTGTGTGTGTGTGTGTGTGTGTGTGTGTGTGTGTGTGTGTGTTCGCGTTCGCGCGTGTGTGTTCGCGTTCGCGCGTGTGTGTTCGCGTTCGCGCGTGTGTGTTCGCGCGTGCGCCTGTGTGCGCCTGTGTGCGCCTGTGTGTGTGTGTGTGTGTGTGTGTGTGTGTGTGTGTGTGTGTGTGTGTGTGTGTGTGTGTGTGTGTGTGTGTGTGTGTGTGTGTGTGTAGGAGAGAGGGCCTCGGCATGCGCGTGCAGTGGGATAAGCGTCCGCGGCCCTCCTTCCTGAACCGGTGGAACCCCTGGGCCACTGACGTGCCCTACGCCACCTTCACCCAGCACCCCATGGCAACCGCAGACGAGAAGGTCGCCTCCCTCTGCCAGGTCATTTTACTGTCTCTCACACACACAAACACAGACACACACAGACACAAACACACTCACACACACACACAAACTCGCATACACACACACACACACACACACACACACACACACACACACACACACACATATGACAAGGTCGCCTCTCTCTGCCAGGCAGACTCTCTGTCTCTCTGTCTCCCTGTCTCAGACACATACACACACACACCCACACACACACACACTCACAAACTCACAAACTCACACACTCACACACTCACACACTCACACACTCACACACACACACTCACACACACACACACACACACATATGACAAGGTCGCCTCTCTCTGCCAGGCAGACTCTCTGTCTCCCTGTCTCAGACACACACACGAACACACACGAACACACACACACACACACACACACACACACTCACACACTCACACACACACACACACCCACACACACACACACACACACAGACTGCCTCCCTCCCTCTCATGTCTGCCCTGCCTCTGTCCTGTCATCAGCTGGAGAACTTTAAGACCCAGCTAGTGCAGGCGGTGAAGAGGGCGCACAAGGAGCACCCCATCCCAGGCCGGTCCAACGGAGTGCTGCTGCTGGAGCGCCCCCTGCTGATCGAGACGTACCTGGGCATCATGTCCTTCATCAACAACGAGGCCAAGCTGGGCTACTCCATGACCCGGGGCAAGATCGGATTCTGACTGACCCACCCCGACCACTTCCTCCTCCCCCTCCTCTTCCTCCTCCTCTTCCCCCTGTGGTCCCAGACCCCAACCACTTCCTCCCCCTCCTCTTCCTCCTCTTCCCCTGTGGTCCCAGAGCCTAGGTTTGGGCCTGGCCCTATTCTTAAGGCCTCGTGGATTTGGTTTGGTTGTTGGTTTGATTGTTTGTTTGTTTTGTTTCAGTTGCCGTTGTTGTTTACTTTGTTCAATCTGTTAGCGCCAAATTTAATTTGCTGCCTTCTCTGATTGGCTGTTTGTGGTGCGTGATGGAGGGTGCTTGACAGAGCATCTCGGGGGCTCGGGTTGCTGCTCCAGGATCAGGTGCGCCTCTCGTGGCACATGGTGAGGTCAGAGGTGACAGGTCAAAGGTGAGACGGGCTATCTGTTCCCAGAGCAGCAGCACTGCCGTGTGATGCTTCATGAATGTGCCCTTTCACTCACACACTCTGAAAACCATGAGGCCATGTTTGTGTTGCTTTTGTCCTATCTCCAAAGAGCCTAGGAACGCCCCTGAAGACACACACATCTCTAAACACACACTCTCACACACGCACACACACACACACACACAGTTACACACACTCACAGAAACACACACACACACACCACCTGTGGCTTTGTTACGCTGAAAAGTGTAGCTCAGGGACAGGACCAATCACGGTCCACATTACTGGCTAGTGCTACAGACACGGCTGTTTCTGGTCCATTTACTTGGTTAAGTCCATTCCAGAACCTTTACTGTTGCCATTTGATTGGTGGATACTTTTGGGAGGGTAAGCTAAGAGACTCTTTGATGTGTGTGTGTGTGTGTGTGTGTGTGTGCACATTTGTTTTTTGTGTTTGAGTCCTGGCAGTGTATTCTGCATGTCAGTAGGACAAAGTTCTTGAAAATTACAAACCATAACAGCTGGCGCATAAACAATTTGGCCCTTGCTTTTCTCCATAAATAGCACATTGAGCTCAGCCTGAGATTTCCACAGTGCCAATTCTGTTCCATGACTGGTGTGTTTGTGTCCACTTTTGGAAGCGCCCTGAGTCAGCTGTGGGGTTATGGGAAGTGTCTCTCCCAAGGCTGTGCCTTTCTTCTGGGAAAGGAGACTCGGGAGAGTTCAAAGTTAAATGTGACCCTTGTTCTGCCTCTGACAAGCGGCCATGTTTGTGTTGCTCATGTTCTGCCATGGCTCTAGGATACGATCAGGAAGTACACAAACACATCAAGACATCTGTCTGTGTTTAATTCGCAGGCAGGGTTAATTCAGGACAAACGGGAAGTGGCCGTGGTCGTCACAGGTTCAGAGATGTCTAGTGACTGTGAAGCGATAATGTGTTAGGCTCTGGCTGAGGTCAGTTTCCATTCACAAGCGTTTGGGGAAACTTGATGACGCGCGCTTAACAAAACGGATACATGTTCCGATTTTGGTAGCAAACGGATGTTTCAGGAGAGAATTTCTTTTTCTCATCTGGTCTCTTTCCGGACTCAAAAAGCTCTACCAGTGCATGTCCCCGTATTTAAGCCTAAAGGTTGATACCCTTGGTAGTGTGAGGTTGTAGTTTTTTTTCCCTTATTATCCATTTTGTCATCGTTACCAAAGTGTATGATTAACCATAGTATAACGGCAGTCAAAGTGTGTACATTTTTTTGAATTATTATTATTATCATGTGCCATTGATGGCAAATGTTGTCATTGAGGACTTGGTGTCCAGGTTTATTTTGCAACTTGAAGCTAAGTATTAATGGGTTTGGTTGAATTACCAATTAATAAGTCACTTTTTTGTTCCATTGTTGGAAAATAAACTGTTACTGAAGAGTGTGAAGTGGCTGTGTGTGTGTGTGTGTGAGAATGTAAAAAGTGTGTTGCCCGCTTCCCTAGCTGCCCATTTGGTTTTGATTGGTGCTTAACCATGACCCCTTGACCCCTTGTTAACTAAGAGCATACCGGTAGTCATTGCTTGGGCCCATGGGGGTGAGCTGTGATTTTTAAACCTAGTGTGGGCATCAAACTTGCTACAGCATTTAACTTGCAATGATGAGTCATAGAACGTGTCACGTCTGGGTTTGATACCCACACTAACATTCTCCAGCTGATATAGAGCGGCGTTCCACAGGGCACCAAACTCACCTTTAAGTTCTTCCCTTTAGCCATGCACTGACATCACCTTTAAGTTCTTCCCTTTAGCTGTGCACTGACATCACCTTTAAGATCCTTCCTTTAGCTGTGCACTGACATCGTTCCACTCTTCCCGTCTCTGATGATGATGATGATGATGATTTGAGCACAAGGCCAGTTTCAGGATTGACTGTATCAGATGTGGAATGGGTCACCTCACTAGTATACGGGTTCTAGCAGAAGACTTCCTGCTTCTCATGCTTGTCTATGCATCACGCTGTGGTGGCGACGGCCCAAACGCTACTGCTGCTCGTTGTCAAGGCTACAGGAACCTGTTCACGGAATGCAGCGTCCACCCCCACTAACTGTCTGCTGAGGGAAAAGGTGTGAGGTGTTGCATCCATGATGTCTCGCATGCCGGCTCTGCATGACCCCTGTGCCAATGTGTGAGTTCAAATCTCTCTCCTCCTTCAAACTCTTTTCATTTGATGCTTTCACTGTAGTGCAATGTGATCACTATACACTTGAGCACTTTTTTTTCAAGCTTATGAACATTTAGATTTGACATTTTATGTGTACTATTGCAACTTGCTTTAACAAATGAGCTTAGCCATTGTGTTCAGGCCAAGATCTGTTTGTGCTATAATTTATTTGCGATTGTTGATTTCTATTGTAGAATAACTGTGACATAAGTGGATTAAAATTGCTAAATTGTGTTAAAGAAAGTGTGGGCAGTCAAATCCTTTACTTGTATAATCTTGTATACTGTTGCAACCTGCAGAATATGGATTATTAAGAGAACAAGTCCTCATTATATACTACAAACTTTATTCAAAAATAACTTTTTTTCTAAAAAATATTTGCACTTATTTACAAAGGGATCATCCTATGAAACTACAAAACCTGATCCCAGAGGTGAGGTCTTTTGTGAACACATACAAATAAATAGATACAAAATGTGGACAGACATCATGGAAAATCCTTCATTCGGTGCCTTCATCTGAAATGCTGTAAAAGGAGCTTAATTTGGGATCACTGTGGAATGTTCAAAAAGATTCTAGATGTCTAGATCACAGAAGGGCCAGGTCTGGAACACAGAACCAATGCTGGTGTGGGGGTGGGGGGGGGGGTGGATTACTTCAGTTCAGAACATCAGCATCCCCACCAGTCAGGAAGGGACAGGAAACAGCATCAACACCAGTGAGGGAGGGACAGGAAACAGCATCACCACCAGTGACTGACTGATGGATAGGAAACAGCATCATCACCAGTGACTGAGATGGGGAGATGTCTGGTCCGGGGAGAGACGGGGAGATGTGTGGTCCGGGGAGAGACGGGGAGATGTGTGGTCCTGGGGAGAGACGGGGAGATGTGTGGGCCTGGGAGAGACGGGGCTGCTGCTGTGTTGGTTTAGCTCAGGGCTGCTGTTCTGGAGAGACGTGGAGGAGAGACGGGGAGACGTGTGGTCCTGGGAGAGACGGGGCTGCTGCTGTGGAGAGACGTGGAAGAGAGACGGGGAGATGTCCGGTCCGGGGAGAGACGGGGCGATGCTGTGTTGGTTCAGCTCAGGGCTGCTGTTCTGTCTCCATGTAGCACAGACACAGCTGGTCCTTCCCAATCAGGATCAGAGAGTCTCCACTGCTGTGCCACAGCAAGGATAGCACCTGGAAACAGCCTGTCACACACACACACACACACACACACACACACGTTTAACCAGTAAGCTAGCAGTGGTCAAACTACTACGTCGTCTCACTAGCAAAGATGTCCTGAGTTAAACTGTATCTAAAGTGTGACCTTCACTGCATGCCTGGCGCTATTTGTGTGTGTGTGTGTTTTTAGGAGTGTGTCAGGTGCCCTGATTGACATGCTTGTGTTTCTTCCCCAGTAATAGAGCTGTGTGTGTGTGTTTGTGCTGCATATCTCACCTTCCACAGATACCCTGAGACACAGCCTATGGGGAGCACAGGTTGTGTGTGTGTGCTCTGCGTGTGTGTTTGTGTTTGTGTTCTGCTGTTGAATGGAGTGAATGTGAGTATGTTGGCCTCATGGACACACAGCCTGCGGGGGACGACAGGTAGAGCTTGTGTGTGTGTGTGTGTGTGTGTCTCACCTTCCACAGGTACCCTGACGGACACACACCCTGCAGGGGACCACAGGTAGAGCTTGTTGTTGCCGGTGCAGAGGGCCAGACGGGGGCGCCGTGGGTCCCACAGGAAGCAGCGCACGGCGGACGCCTGCTCCAGCACCGCCTGCAGCCCCACACGCTGCATGTCCCACACCCACACACAGCTGGGCATGTTGTCTGCAGGACACACACACACACACACACACACACACACACACACTTAAATGATTTATTTGAATCCTCCAATCATATTCTGTACAGAAAGGATTCAAACATTTCTCAGAGATTTGAATGCAGCTTAGTGACTCATGGGTACAAGAAACATCTCCTACGCCAAACAGCAAGACTACCTATACATACACACACACACACGCGCGCACACACAGGGTTAGGCATGTTATCTGCGAAACACACACACAAGACATAAGGTCAATTATTGTTGACTGTCACTTGTAACGAGGTTAAAGGTGACAACTCTTTATCTGAATGTGTCCACCCTGTGGATGCCGGCGTTGTTTATGTTTGCTTTGAGACGTGTGGTAGATGGGGATGAGAGGGGGTGGACTGGGGTGGATATGGCCGTGGAGGGGTGTGTTGTGTTGTGTGGTGTGGAGCACCCTGCGGTGCCCAGGGCACCTAAAGTCAAATGCCAGGCTGGGAGGGCAGGCAGGCCAGCTGTGCCACCACCCCCGCTGCCAGCGGTGCCAAGTGGACCAGGGGTTACATTCCCGTGGGACTTAACACAAGGCTGGAACGGCAGGAACAGCGCCACCTACTGGTCACTGCTCAGCCCTGAACCCAGAGAGGCCACACACACACACAGTGAGCTTTTGTTTTTAACTACTGCAGGGCAAAAACAGCTGAAGGCTGCATGTGGATGCAGACTGAATTGCAATCTAGACCAGGGGTCCCCAACCTTTTTTGCACCACGGACTGGTTTAACGAGGGAATTTTTTTCACGGACCGGCTTCAATGTGTAATTTTTCACCACTTGTAAATCATGTCATCCATTCATATTGATGTGAATCAATCAATTGCACCCGTGAGTCAAGCGCGAGTTTGATAGAATGGAGTCTATAAAAGCTAACATTAACGTGAAGTGGCGTTAACTTGCGACCAACACCATTGTATTACGAATGTTAAGTGCATGAAAAATACAACTCACCATAACGCTGAATCAGTGCTTGGTCTCCCTGTGTCGAAGCAGTTTGGAAGGCTTCATTGGCTTATTTGCTAGCTTGTCGCCACATATTATACAGAGCAGACTTGTTGCGAGAGAATCACCTGATGCGATAAACCCGTATTTTAAGTATGACTCCTGGTATTGTCTGTTAAAAGAAGCTTTATGTTTTGGAGGCCGTAGGCTCCTTAGTGGGCCTTTTCAAATAAGCTCTCCAAAGATTTTAGTTTTGTACTCATTTTCGCTAATTTGCGGGATTCTTTTTGAGTGACGTATCACTTGAACGAGACAAGCGTCTTGACTGGCAAGAGGCACAGGCGAATGATACGTCCTAGAAAATCCGGTAATTTTTCAAAATAAAACACCTCTCAGACGCTAATAATGAATACAGCGGAAATTATATAAATTATTTATTCTTTCTGTGCGGCCCCGTAACAAATGCCTCACGGACCGGTACCGGGCCGTGGCCCGGTGGTTGGGGACCACTGATCTACACGACTTGACGTGATCTTGGATCCTCCCGTCCTGCGCTAAAACCAACTGAGGGCTGCTGGCGTCTTAAAGATGAACAGCTCACCCACTCGATAAGTAAAAGCTCTGATATTCTTATCGAGATCCAGCCAAGTGGACATTACTTTGCTACTCTGCCCAATACAGAATCACTGGAATACCTACTTCAATGTTCCTCATAAGGCACTAGTTCGATAGCCCATGAGGAGTTTAATAGACGGAGTGCAGCACAAGGCTGATAACCTGATTGCCTGGCTGATAACCTGATTGGCTGGCTGATAGCCTGATTGGCTGGCTGATTGGCCAGGATGCACCCTTCTGACTATGGGCGCTGAAGCAGGAAGGAAGGGCAGAGCCTCACCGTTCTTGGTGGCAAGGTAGCGGTTGTCAGCAGAGAAGGCCAGAGATGAGATGCCCACTTTGGGGTTGGCACGGTCGGGGTCGGGCTTCACGCTGGGCACCTGGACCGGCAGCTGGCAGATCTCATCTGGAGACAGAAAGAGAAAAGGAGGGAGGGAGGGAGGGAGGGAGGGAGAGATAAAGGAGACGTATTCATAATTCATAACTCCTCTGTCTCTGGCACACGCGCAGCAGGACGACAGCCAACGCCACGAGACAGCTGTGCCAAAACCACACATCCGGGACGGGCTAGAGACGTCCACACCACACCAGACCAGACGCCATGCTTGGCATAGGTCTGTTTGTGTGTGTCAAAGAGGAGACAGTGTGTGTGTGTGTGTGTGTGTGTGTGTGTGTGTGTGTGTGTGTGTATGTATGTATGTGAGTAGGTGTGTGTGTGTGTGTGTGTGTGTGTGTGTGTGTATGTATGTAAGTAGGTTTGTGTGTGTGTGTGTGTGTGTGTGTGTGTGTATGTATGTATGTAAGTAGGTTTGTGTGTGTGTGTGTGTGTGCGCGCGTGTGCATACAACCGGAGAGAGAGTTTGTATGTGCATGTATGTGTATGTTTATTAGTTAATGTGTTAGTGTGTATGTGCAAGATAGGAGAGTTAGTGAGGTGAGTGTGTGTGCAACAGAAGAGCGAGTTTGTATGTGAGTGTGTGTGTGTGTGTGCATTCGTGCAAGAGAAGAGAAAGTTTGTATGGGTGTGTGTACATATGCGAGTAGCTCTGTGTGTGTGTGTGTGTCTGTGTGTGTGTGTGTGTGTGTGTGGCCATATTCCTGCCATAAAAATAGTTGTGTGGTCAGTGGTGCTAAGTGGGATCCTCAGGAACTCTCACTATGCTCAAGCGTCTCACCACAGCCAGCTCTGAGACAGTCTAGACTGGCAAGCAGGTAAAGCACGCACGCACACACACACACATCTTAACAGATAGACAAGCACCCACGCACACACACATCTTAACAGATAGACACGCACGCACACACACACACCTTCACTGACATACACACACCTTCACTGACATACACACACCTTCACTAACATACATACATAGATACATACACACACACACCTTCACTCACATACACACACACACACACCTTCACTAACATACACACACACACACACACATCTTCACTAACATACATACATAGATACACACACACACACCCCCACTCGAGACACACGGCCACTGAGCCCCCCAGAGAGAGCAGAGCTGTGGCTGGCACACCCAGTGCTGGGGGCATTCCCAGTCTGGTGGCATTCCCAGTCTGGTGGCATTCTGGCCGACTTTACGACCGTCTGAACGCTGCATCTGCACGCTGACGACACGCAGAGGGATAGAGGTTCTGAACACCGGGGGGCCTAAAAGCAGACAGTGACTCCTTACAGCTCGGGCAAAGTTTTATGGGGCAAATTACACCCCCCAGCTGTCTGAGTTGGGGGAGGGACAGTGGGGATGCAGAGTGGGCAGAGCAGGGGCAAGGAAGGGGCAAAGCGGCCGTAAGCAACAGTCTAACCCTCACCCGTACAGAACTTCCCTCTGTTCTGGGCAACTCGATCACTGGGGCTACTAATAAACAGACATAAGTACATCTTATGCCCGGAATCTATGTAAAGGTGATCAATGATCAATACTGAACAACATGTGCCATCTACGCCCCCTATTTTGGCTTAAACAAAAGATTATAGTTCACTCGGGAAGTAGGAGAGTTGATTGAACAGTTTCCTAAATGTATGGTTGTTATGGCAACAGCAGCTGACTCGGGGCCGGATGTGGCTCGGATCGGCCGTGACCGAGGAGCCAGACACCTGCTCTGTGTGATGGGACAAGAGAGAGAGGGGGGGGGGGGGGGTCTGAGTCAGACTTCCTGTTGGGGGGGGGGTTAGGGGAGAGACCCACAGTTGCTCTGGGTGTGTGGCCAGAGGACAGTCTTTGTGTGTGTGTGTGTGTGTGCGTGTGCGGGTGGTGGGTGGTGGGTGTGTGAGTGTGTGTGCCTGTGTGGATGTGTGTGTGTGTGTGTGTGTGCCTGTGTGGATGTGTGTGTCTGTGTGGGTGGGTGTGTGTGTGTGCCTGTGTGGGTGTGTGTGCCTGTGTGTGTGTGTGTGTGAGTGAGAGGGGGACACTTGTTTTGAGTGTTTGGCTGTGTGAGAAGACCCACTTCCTGGCCAGGGGAATTCCACACACATGTTGTGAATGTTTGGCTCAGGAAGAGACACGGGCTGGCTGTGGAGGAGACTAACTCCCTCTGTGTCACTGTGGGTGGAGACACTGTGGCTGTGGAGGAGACTAACTTCCTCTGTGTCACTGTGGGTGGAGACACTGTGGCTGTGGAGGAGACTAACTTCCTCTGTGTCACTGTGGGTGGAGGAAGAGACACGGGCTGGCTGTGGAGGAGACTAACTTCCTCTGTGTCACTGTGGGTGGAGGAAGAGACACTGTGGCTGTGGAGGAGACTAACTTCCTCTGTGTCACTGTGGGTGGAGGATGGACTAACACCAACACTGTGTTGATGATGAGGGGAAAATATATCACAATATGAACTGCATTTCTTGTGTGGGTAGTTGTGTATGCAACTGTAAGTCCAGCTGTTTGTTTTCATAAAAACAGAACCCAGTATTTGTTTGGGTGTTTGCAAAAGGAGAGAGAGAGAGAGAGAGAGAGAGAGAGAGATCGATAGAGAGAGAGAGAGAGAGATCGATAGAGAGAGAGAGAGAGAGCGATCGAGAGATCCTAGGGAGTTTGTCTACGGATATGAGCCGGGGAGGCTTTCCGAGTGGGCTACTCTGGTCTCAGACTCACATTGACTCTGAGTGTAGATGTTAAACAGAGGCTGGGTGGTCAACTCTGAGTGAAGGTGTTGGACAGAGGCTGATTGGGATACTCTGAGTTTAGGGCTAGGTCTCAAACTGGACACTTTACGAAGTTCACTGCAATACAGTGCACTTACTTCTTTTACCCATAAATCTGTGCGCCAGCCTCGTCCGGGCCAACTGGAAATTTTAAACAAAGATGGCTGACGGCCGCGTTTTGTATGTAAATGTACATCTTTTCACGCTTAGATTTTTTAAAGTTACTGATAAATTGACATTGTTCTATCAGAGTTATTGTAACCAGCAATAATGGTTGAAGTGATTTGCGAGGCGTCATTCAGCCAACTTTCCAAACTGAAAAGCTGCCGAAGGGCTCCTCCTCTTCTGCCACGTAGCCAAGATGGAGCCCGTTTAAGGCGAGTAGTGTCCATCGTTTTACACTGCATTTTTTTACCGTTTGCAGTGCCCTGAATTCTGCTGGTTCTGTCAGTGTGAACGCCCTAAGCACTGAAAGTGAGTGTTCGAAGTAAACAAGTGCTCGGCTTGAGACAGAGCCTAGGTGTTACACAGAGGCTGGGATACTCTGGTCAGACTCACATTTGCTCTGGGCGTTGAAGGCTGTGCTGCTGATGCTGAGCTGCTGAAGGGACAGGTCATCTGAGGGCACCACTGGCCGCCTCTCCACCTCACGATACACCACCTACAATACACACACACACACACACACACACACACACACACACACACACACACACACACACACACACACACACACACAATACAAATACAAAAACATGCATACACACAGCAGCGGTCACATACACAAAACTTTGCCAACTATATGGCCAAAAGACATCGGTAAACAGGCTATCATGATTTTATCAGTGCTAATTGTGCTTTTGTTGCCTTTAAAAGGTAGTTTGCGCACTAGTTTTAAACAAAACTCCAAAGTGCTGCTTTAAAGAGGCAGTCTGCGCTCAAAAAAAACTCTGGTACCCTCTACAGTCCTGGCTCTGCAAGTGGAAAACAAATACATTGGCTAGGACTCCTGCCAATCAACACATTGCGGAATCTGATTGGCTGTTGACCTCAACAACCTTTTGCGAAATCGACTTACACTTTCATCTACATGTTACATCACAGTAACCATGACAACGTACCGCTTTAGTGTTGTTGATGGTGGCTGGGTGCTCAAACTCTACAATCTTCTTCCAAGTGATGTGATTTAAGATTCGGACCTAACACACACATGCACACACAAGCACACACACACACACACACAAACACAGGATTCAGGATTCAAACACAGCAGAGACGTACAAAGAATCACGCAACACTGAACATTAACAAAGTCAAGTCTTTCTTTGTGTTGCTCATTTAAAATCAACAGGAGTTGTACCAAAGTGCTTTACAGTCGAGGTAAATAGATTTTTAATACATTCAGACAAAAATTAAAGGGAATAAAAGTGGAAAGAATAAAACACCCCAAGGTTTTTGACGACAGGCTTTTGGTTTGGTGCCAGTGGCCCAGGCACAGTGCTAATGTCTGCACTGGCCGTAGGGACGGACATAATAACCTCCATCTTGAATTCATTGAGCTTATTACCCATCCAGAACCTCATATCATCTCTCAAAAAGAGCAGAGCACAACGGCCCTTTTACACAAACACTCCTCTTCACACACAGTGAGGTGTTTATAGTCACTCATCCATCCAGGTGAACACACGCACGCACACACACACACACACACACACACACACACACCTTCTCGTCGTAGCTGCCCATGGCCAGGAACTGGCTACTGGGGCTCCAGGCGATGGATTTGATTCCCAGAGACCACTCATAGGCACTGTAGGTGGACAAGAGCCGTCCATCCAGGGAGTACAGCAGCATCTTGTACTGGAGAGAGAGGGAACACACACACACACACACACACACACACACACACACGTAGCTCAGAGTGAATGGATGACCACTTACTTAATAATAAAGTAAGTACTGTGCACAAATTTGTATTTAATGAAAACTGCTATATAAAAATTAAAGCTGTGAACACACACACACACACCCTATGAGAGGGGCGAGCACACAGGTGACACTTACCTCCAAACATGCATCCCACACGGCCAGCACACAGCCATTAGGAGACCACTCCACCCCCGCTAGGTCCTGTGTCTCTGTCTCAAAGTGCTGAAACACACACACACACACACACACACACACACACACACACACACACACACACACACACACACACACACATATAAATACACAAATTAATAAAAAGACAGGAAATGGAGTTGAGTAACAAGAAATGGCTGTATATCTCCCTTAACCAACCAAGGTGAGGTGCGGCTTCCACAGAAATGTGAAATCACACACTCACAAACTGACCACATGTGAAACTGTTTGTGTGTGTGTGTGTGTGTGTGTGTGTGTGTGTGTGTGTAGTAACTGAGCTCCTTCTCTCTCACACAGACACACTCACAAACACACACACAACCCTACACCAGTGAGATGAGATGGCTGGCAGTCATCATTTAGAACTGATTTACTCACTGATGATTTACGTGGGGATTTTCACATTAGATCATATAACTCTGCCTTCAGATACACTAGAACCCCAGACGCACCAACACATCACAGATGACGCCCACTACAGTTAGGACAGAAGGCCTGTGTCCGTCTCATTCACTCGCCTAGAAGATCTCAAGCGTTCGCTCAGTGCATGTTTGGAAGAGAGAGTGTGTGTGTGCGTGGGTGCTTGTGTGTGTGTCTCAGTATGTTTTGTGCATGTCTGTGTGCGTTTTGTGTATGTGTGTGAGTGTATTAAAGAGTGTGTGTCCAAGTATGATTTGTGCATGTTTGTGTGTGTGTGTGTGAGTGTATTAGAGAGTGTGTGTTTGTGTTTCTCTCACCCTCAGGAGATGCCAGTCATCACAGACAAACACACTGATGTAGTCCTTGCAGTCTCTCCGCTCTGCTAAGGCCATGTAGCGCCCGTCTGTGCTGAAGTCCATCCCTTAAATCACACAGACATATTTAGGTTAGCACTCTGACAAGGAATACGTCTGTAACCTAGAACACTGAATAGTCTTACCATATGCAGAGAGAAGTGGATTTTTTTTATTCTAGATCGTTATTCAACCGCACAATCTGAACAATTCACTCTGGTTTCTGGAATCAAAACATTCCATTTTGGAATTCTAGAATCACACGGTAAAGAATGAGATCCGCGACCTTGGATTTCCTTGTAAGGGCCAGTGACGGGGTTTGAGAAACTACCGTTTGCCATTTCTGCATTGGTGATCATGTATCTACTAAGCAATCTCTCTCGCCCTACTCAGCATGTCTCTGCCTAAGAGCTTTCAGGAGCGTGTCCATCAGAGGCAGATTTATAGAGCACTCCTGTGACCACTCCATACACACACACACACACACACATACACACACACACACACGCTATCAGGTGGCTCCAGCCCAAGAGGGTCAGGAGACGTCTCAGCCGCCCTGACTGCCGAGTGTCCAGCCGTAAGTCAGTGTCACAGCGACAACAGGGCTATGACCAGAATGTGCCATTTATTACGGGACAGTACAGCTGACAGCACTGACACATAGCTGGCCGGGCACTAGCTGCCATGTCAGTGGAGTGAGTGTGTGCATGTTTGTGTGTGTGTGTGTGTGTGTGTGTGTGTGTGTGTGTAGGGACGCGAGAGATTCACAAGCACCTGGGGTCAACGAGGTGCTGTCCCCAAGTCTCTTTCTATCAAAGCGAAATCGACACCGATGCCGCTGAACATGTCCGTCTACCCGCCTGCGCGCACACACACACCACACACACACACACACACACACACGCACGCACGCACTCTCTCTCTCTCTCTCTCTCATCAGTGACATTATATCTCTCTCTCTCTCCCTCACACAAACATTCATCATCGTATTTGGACAGCACCCACAAACACCTCAGGCACACATGTACACACACACAAACAAACACACACAACCTTATCATCCACTTCAGAAAAAGGGCAGGAACATTTACAACCCTCATTCACACGCACAGCCCACACACTTAAGCTCTCTAAAAGCACACCAGGCCTCATCTCATCTCATCTCATCTCTGCAGGCCGTTACATACATATCCAACAGTTATACACCCACAAACAAAATTACCAGGCAATAATACACCCACACACGCACACACACACACATATATATAGACATACATACATACAGACACACACACACACACACACACACCTTTCACCTTACCTTTCTGGCAGGCTTTGGGGTACTTGATGTATGACACTGATTTGTTGCAGAGGGACCAGACGGTGACCCGTAACTGTAAGAGAAAGACAAACACACGGTCCATCACTCACTCACTCCACGTCTGAGCTATTCCAGCCATCTCTGCCGCCACTCAAAACTGGACCTTGGCCCTCAAACATGCGCTGTGGCCGGCACTAGGACCCTGGGGACGTGTTTCAACAGCAGACTAATAATAAGATCTCAATCAGCTGAGCCCTAATGAGGCCAATGAGAGCCTGCCGTCTCACAGATCCCCCTTCATCCAGCAGGCCCGGGGAGCTAATCCCAGAGCGCCCCCCCACGACATGGCACTCAGACTGGGGTAAAGGGGCTCGAGCGGGGCCCCCTCTCACCACAGTTTTCACCACCCCAGTGTCATATTCGAGAAGAGCCCAAAACCCTATGATTACAAGTTCTTTGATGAGTCCTTTTAGAACGGGTCTGGCTATTAGCATTCGAGGAGTACATTCTTTCAAACCCTTCTAAGGGTCGGACATACACCACATTTCAGTTCTTAGATGGGACAATCTGCAACATGGCTTATGCTACTACTACTACTACTACTACTACACCAGTGCACTTAAATATAATGGAGGAAATAACCATTTCATAACAACTGGGATCAAACTGACTTGAAATATACACTGACTAGCAAACAATCTAGTCTAGGTGTTGGTGAAGATGGCAGAATGAATCGATGAGGTGATTTGGAGGGTGATAACAGGCTCCATTCCCAATCAAGAGGTCATGGGCCCACTCACCCAACACCCAAACAAGCGGGCATGCCAGTCTCAACATCGCTCATGAGCCCCACACGCATAATGCCATTGTGTGTGTGTGTGTGTGTGTGTGTGTGAGAGAGAGAGGTGTTTTATGTATACCTCTCAGCCTTTATGTTACACTGTCTATCTTTGCCCCCTGACAAAGCATGAAAATAACATGCTTTCTAAACAACACCCAATGGTCAAGTGGACCCGTGCAGCCGAGCGATGCGCTTTAAGATCTCCACACAGTGGCCCTCTGTACAGCAGCAGCAGCTGGACAGTGTTCAGGGGCACACACACACACACACACACACACACACACACACACACACACACACACACACACACACACACACACACACACACACACACACACACACACACACACACACAAACACACACACACAGGCTTGAGTGTTCAGGTCCCCCGCGGCCCTAAGGAGACATTCTGAAAGCCTCAAGGGCTGCCATGATGAATTGGAGGGCTTGCGGTCTGGTCTGGGTGCTGAGGTTTCACAGAGCGGCAAACCCAACCCAGAGGCTTTCAGTGGGCTAATCCGCCCACGACCCACAGGAGCTATGCCACCCCCTCTCCCTCCTCACGCCCAACACCACCCTCACCCCACCCCACTGCCCACAGGAGCTATGCCACCCCCTCTCCTTCCTCACGCCCAACACCACCCTCACCCCACCCCACTGCCCACAGGCCCAGTGGAGGGTAGCTATGCCACCCCCTCTCCTACCTCCCTCCTCCTGCCCACAGGCCAAGACGAGGGTTACAGGCAGCTATGCCAGCCCCTCTCCTTCCTCACGCCCAACACCACCCTCACCCCACCCGCCCCCATGTACCCCCAGTCTTGGCTGCCACCCCAGGCTGTCGTGTTGCTACATAAACAACGATCAAAATATTAGCCGCCGCGGGGGTGCCGTGCCGCGTCCAGCCTGCGAGAGTGAACAGCACCAGCTGGGGAGGCGAGATGGTGCAACTGGAACCCGAGCCGGCACGGACTAAACCACATTAAACCGGTTATCGGGCCGACACGAAATAAACAGATGTACCAATTAAAAAACCGAGAGGCCCGGAGATACACACATCGGCAGGGGTTTCCACACAGAGGGCTACTGCTCTCCAACACATGCCTGCAACGCCAGCTCCACGGCCGTTTACAAGAGCGGAGAGCACATGGATCATCTGAAGCAGCATTATCCACGGAGATCAAGATAGAGCGCATGGATAGCTCAACAATAGCTTTACTTTATTTCACAAACATTCACACCTACAGGGCTGATGCAACTTAGGACAAGGTGGAAGTTGGTTAGTAGCGGCTGACAATTTTCTCATTGTATCATTGTCTGAATCATTGAATCTCATGTAAGAATTAGCAGTGATTTGTGAAATGTCTGTTTAACCGAGATATGTGACGTTTATGTTTAACAAGTCTCTCTAACACCACAACTTGACACACACACACACACACACACACGAGAGGTAAGAGAACACACATGTACCAGAGCAACAAGCTGCATCTGGCCATCTAAGAACTGTCCTCAAAGGTGGCGGACACACTGAACCCACTCACCCAACACCCAAACAAACGTGCATGCCAGTCTCAACATCACATCCCTCATGAGCCCCACACGCATAATGCCACTGTGTGTGTGTGTGTGTGTGTGTGTGATAGAGGTGATTTATGTATACCTATCAGCCTTTATGTTACACTGTATATCTTGACAAAGCATGAAAATGACATGCTTTCTAAACAGCCAATAGTCAAGTGTCAAGTGGAAAGTCAAGTGGATACGCGCATTTCAACCCCATAATGAGTCGTTATGTAAGGGATAATGTATAGAACGCAGGTCATTATCAGGAAAATAAGCCCCGACAGGGCGAACAGCACCCCGACGGGAAGCGGAGAGGTGTTGCTTCAGCCTGAAGGGGTTTATTTTCTCGATAATGACCGGCGTTCTATACATTATCCCGCTTATTACACGGCTACTTGCGGAGTGCTACGAAGGACGTGAATCAGAGGCAAAAAGGCCACTTTCCTTGACAGCGGTCATTATTGCATAGCAACGGTCCGTTATCGGTTAATAACGGACCGCAGAACGTTGGGAAGCCCCATTCAACTGAATGAAGCATTGTACAGCATTAAGAAGAGCCGTTTAATAATATCATTTAACAATCATGCTTTATTCCGGGAACAAACGGACAGACGGACAGATGGATGGACAGACAGTGGAACCGCCTCCATGGAAACATAAACTTCATTCTAAAGCCAAAACAGATGTCAGGGTTTGACACTGGCATTCCACACAGGTAAAATCTAAACGTCTGTGTGTGTGAAACGATGAGACTTCCACGCTAGAGACGAGACGGATTACTTGCTGCTCCATATAGTAGACGTGACAATGTCACAACACAGATGCCATGCAGCAAGCTCAGCTTGTGATTAATTCAAGGCCTTTATTTTACTGCAGAGGTAAACCTATCTATTTGCGTGCATGTTTGAGTGTGTGTATGTTTGTGTGTGCGTGTGTGTGTGTGTGTGTGTGTGTGTGTGTGTGTGTACATACTGCAGTCTTATCGTGTGCGGGAGCTGAATGCTATTGAATGCTGAGCTGAACCGTCTCTGCGCTTCAGGCCAAGACTCCAGTGACGTTTCACTAAAGAAATACGGCCCTCCACAGGTGACAAAATCCACTGGCCACAAAAGCCAACGTGTGAATGTAACTGAAACCACCAGCCACTGTGCGGCCTTGGAAGGGGGATATTAATGTGTGTGTGTGTGTGTGTGTGTGTGTCTGGATATTACTTTCACCACAGGCCATTCATAGATCATAAAAACCACCCTCTTCAATTGACGTCAAGGCATAAACAAAAACAAATGGTCTTTAATCATTTGTGTAACTGACCTAGAGCATAACAAGAAGCAGATGGCATATCATTTCAGACAATTCTCCCACTGTAGAAATGTGAAGTTATATGTGTGCGTAAATAGCCTACCTACATCACCTCAAATCGCATTCTTCTCTGCTACTGGAACATAAATTAAGATAGTAGTCTATCCGTAAACATGGTACTTTATACATTGTTACCACACTTGCGTATATGCTAAATTGCTTATTAAATTTCCAAATAGTCATCCCTTATTTATAGTTTATAACTTTATTCCACCGTTCACTGGGTAATTTCTGAAGTTATAGCCTAACTACTGTTACTTTAGGAAGTCCTGTCGTTGGCTCTAATTGGCAAGCAAACATAAAATCATCCTTCTACTGACCCTGAGCTTCATAAAAACACTGCGGGCTCAACCCAGATAAAGTATCATGGTGCTAAAAGTGACTTCATTTGTGCCACATGTTGTTTCTCTATGTACTTTATGTGCTTCACTGTACGTTCCATTAACCTCAGTTAGACAGTCACAAATGAAATTGAGATGTGTGTTTGTGTGTGTGTGTGTGTGTGTGTGTGTGAAGCGGTCAAAAAAACTGAAAAGACTTCACAGATGTTCAAGTGCAAATGTCAAAATGTATTTGACAATTAAGCCATGATATGTGTGTATGTATTACGTGAATGTGTATGTATGTATGTATGTGTGTATGTATGGATGTATGTATGCATGTATATGTTACTGAAAATAAGTCTTTAAATGAGATCTTCATGTTCTGCTTCCTGCTGTAGCACTGACAGCTAATCTATCTGACCTCCGCTCTCTCTGAGCCCCTCTCCAGGCAGACACCTGATGACACTCAGCTGCCCTAGGCTCCTGGGGGGGGGACTGTCTGCACCCCTGGCAGGACACGGGGGTTCCAGCTGTGCCTGGACATTATAATCCCAAAAATCCATATCCAACCCCCCTCACTCCACATACATCTCAACGCTATGGAAACCGAGTCAACATGACTCAAAACACGGCTTCTCTGGCTTTGAAAGCTGAGAGGAGAGAAGGCGAGAAGAGGAGAGGAGGCGTGAAGAGGAGAGGAGAGAAGTGGAGAGTGATACTGAAAGAAGGGAGGAAAGGAGCAGTGAGGGGAAGAGAGGAGAGGAGCAGAAAGGAGCAGTTAGGGGAAGAGAGGAGCAGAGAGGAGAGGAGCAGTGAGGGGAAGGGAGGAGCAGAGAGGAGCAGTGAGGGGAAGAGGAGCAGTGAGGGGAAGAGAGGAGCAGAGAGGAGCAGTGAGGGGAAGAGGAGCAGTGAGGGGAAGAGAGGAGCAGAGAGGAGAGGAGCAGTGAGGGGAAGAGAGGAGCAGTGAGGGGAAGAGAGGAGCAGTGAGGGGAAGAGAAGAGAGGAGAGGAGAGGAGCAGTGAGGGGAAGAGAGGAGCAGAGAGGAGAGGAGCAGTGAGGGGAAGAGAGGAGCAGTGAGGGGAAGAGAGGAGCAGTGAGAGGAAGAGAAGAGAGGAGAGGAGAGGAGCAGTGAGGGGAAGAGAGGAGCAGTGAGGGGAAGAGAAGAGAGGAGAGGAGCAGTGAGGGGAAGAGAGGAGCAGTGAGGGGAAGAGGAGCAGTGAGGGGAAGAGAGGAGCAGAGAGGAGCAGTGAGGGGAAGAGGAGCAGTGAGGGGAAGAGAGGAGCAGTGAGGGGAAGAGGAGCAGTGAGGGGAAGAGAGGAGCAGAGAGGAGCAGTGAGGGGAAGAGGAGCAGTGAGGGGAAGAGAGGAGCAGAGAGGAGAGGAGCAGTGAGGGGAAGAGAGGAGCAGTGAGGGGAAGAGAGGAGCAGTGAGGGGAAGAGAAGAGAGGAGAGGAGAGGAGCAGTGAGGGGAAGAGAGGAGCAGAGAGGAGAGGAGCAGTGAGGGGAAGAGAGGAGCAGTGAGGGGAAGAGAGGAGCAGTGAGGGAAAGAGAGGAGCAGTGAGAGGAAGAGAAGAGAGGAGAGGAGAGGAGCAGTGAGGGGAAGAGAGGAGCAGTGAGGGGAAGAGAAGAGAGGAGAGGAGCAGTGAGGGGAAGAGAGGAGCAGTGAGGGGAAGAGAGGAGCAGTGAGGGAAAGAGAGGAGCAGAGAGGAGCAGTGAGGGGAAGAGAGGAGCAGGGAGGGGAAGAGAGGAGCAGAGAGGAGCAGTGAGGGGAAGAGAGGAGCAGTGAGGGAAAGAGAGGAGCAGAGAGGAGCAGTGAAGGGAAGAGAGGAGCAGTGAAGGGAAGAGAGGAGCAGGGAGGGGAAGAGAGGAGCAGAGAGGAGCAGTGAGGGGAAGAGAGGAGCAGTGAGGGAAAGAGAGGAGCAGTGAGGGGAAGAGAGGAGCAGTGAGGGGAAGAGAGGAGAGGAGCAGTGAGGGAAAGAGAGGAGCAGTGAGGGGAAGAGAGGAGCAGTGAGGGGAAGAGAGGAGCAGGGAGGGGAAGAGAGGAGCAGTGAGGGGAAGAGAGGAGCAGGGAGGGGAAGAGAGGAGAGGGGAGAAGAGTAAGGGAAAAAAAGAGGAGCAGTAAGGGATAGAGAAATAATAATTTCATCATTGGCACTACTATTTCAAAGGCTCTCTGTCAGTCATCTTGGCTCGAGCTGAGCTAAGCATGCCACAGCCTGGCTAGTGACTTTGGGAATTTAGGGAGGGCCCAAACCACACCGCTGTAACAGAGCACAGGTCGTGATGGACCTATATCAAGACATTAAAAAATGACAACATTATTGCGAAACGTAAGGCAAAATTATCGTTTTTTTTGAGTTGATTACGTTGTTTTCATAATCGTTGGAAGCCATAGTCATGATCAAAATTTGAATCCGATTAAATAGCCCAGGCCTGAGGAGAAGAGTGAAGAGGTGAGAAGAGAGGAGAGGAGCAGTGAGGAGAAGAGAGGAGCAGTGAGGAGAAGAGAGGAGCCGTGAGTAGTATGAGGAGCAGAGGAGAGGAGCAGTGAAGGAAAGAGAGGAGGAGATGAGAGGAGACAAGCAGGTAGAAGAAGAGAGGAGAGGGGAGGAGCAGTGAGGAGAAGAGAGGAGCCGTGAGTAGCAGAGAGGAGAGGAGACAAGCAGGTAGAAAAAGAGAGGAGAGGAGAGGATCAGTGAGGAGAAGAGAGGAGAGGAGCAGTGAAGGGAAGAGAGGAGGAGAGGAGAGGAGACAAGAAGGTAAAAGAAGAGAGGAGAGGAGAGGGGAGGAGCAGTGAGTAGCAGAGCCTGATGGAGAGAGTAGAGAATGGAGGGCTGGCATTGCTGTAACCCTACTCCTGCTGGAGCACATGGACAAGAGAGAGCACAGTAGGTGAGCTATGCCCACTCCCCGTGCGCTGGCATCTAGATGGGCACAACGCCGAGTAAACCTAGACGCTGGAGCAGACACGCAGACACGCAGACACCCTGCACCCAGAGTGGCACACACATAGCACACACACACCACCACCACCACCACCTGAGCAGGTCAACTGTGGGGTCAGAGATGATGACAACTGCACTACAGTGAGATGAGAATGTGAACATCTATGCACAACCACATCATCATCATCATCATCTTCGTCATCATCACCATCATCATTTTAGTTCATTTCAAAGTAGTCGGTTCATGTGGTTTCACTGCACCCAGACAACGCTAGTCCCATACAGACGAGCGCCTCCTTCTCAATGAACACATCTTTCGAGAGAGAGAAAGATAGAGCAAGAGAGATACTGATGAAACACCACTAATCTTATATGAGCAACGGCATGGCCTGATGAGACAGAAGGCCTTCTGTGTGTGTGTGTGTGTGTGTGTGTGTGTGTGTGTGTGTTTGTAAGTGTGAGAGAGAGAGAAAGAGAGAGAGCGAGAGAAAGAGAGAAAACAGGAGGCAAGAGACGCGACCGTCATCCAGTTGACTGGGAATCTTTACATAGACCTGTCTGTCAGCAGGGGATTAGGCTTACGCGTTCCACGTCCCCAAAACCTTTCCCAGTCCGCACGGCCCCGATTCTCCAGTTACACGGCGCATAATGCTCCGATGTATTCCTCCCGCGAAGCGCCACCACCCCCCCCGCAGCACCCAACCCAGTCCCAGACAGCGGCCAGAGGTGATGGATTGTCCCTGTCCAAACGATAAAAACTCTGGAAGCTGCTGACCATCACAATTTTCTAATAGCCACGTAGCGTTAGCGAGCGGGATAGGGGGGAACTGTAGGGGGGCTCACTACTCATGCCATCCCAGCTATGCCCCCTGCTTTAGTGTTAGCGGTGTAGAGTTCAGTACCGCCCTTGAGCGCGATCTGGAAGCATTTTTAATCATCACTCATCCATCGTGCGGATTAGACTTATGATTCGGGTACATAGTGTCGGCCCTCCGGCGGTAGCAAGTGGGTTAGGAGGGAGGCAGGCCTGTGGCTGGAGCGGCTCCAGAATGCACCCAGGCCTCTGGTGGTAGCCTATAAAAACCCCATCAGCCATTTCAAACATCGAACGCTAATCTGTCTGGTTTGGGCTCCATTAAACGGCTATGTTAAACACATTGCAAATGGTGTCAGCTTATCGTTAATATCGCCATGCAGCTCGCTGTCGAGTGCCGGACTTAGTTGGGGTAGCGCGCGTGTGTGTGTGATTGAGTGTGTGTGAGTGTGTGATTGAGAGAGTATGTGTGTGTGTGTGTGTGTGTGTGTGTGTGTGTGTGTGTGTGTGTGTGTGTGTGTGTGAGACTGAGGCCAAGGCCGGCCTGATACTTGCAGCCTTCTGCTGACTGTGCTTCTGTGGCCTGCTCTGCTCAGAGTTAACATATCTGTAGAGATTATTTAAAATCCCAGACCCCACTCCAGTGGCATTGTCAGCTGTGGGAGGGGGGATATATTGTGACAGTGTACCCCCTACCACGTCTTACAGGCACGCATACACACACACACACACACACACACACACACACACACACACACACACACAACCATGGTGTGGATATAGTGAGCCTGGATTCGGCCAAGAACAAGCAAACACACTCGGACAGCAATAACACCGGGCAGCTGTTCCCTAAACAAGTTAATTTAGCATCCTGTTTATGAGGGCAGTGAAACCGTAGTCCCACACACTCCCTGTCTGAGGCGGCCATAATGAAATACTGGAGAAGGGTGAAGGTGAGGTCAGCCTCTCAGGGCCCCCCCCACCCCCAACCCCGCACCCCGGCCCTCCAACAACCCCCCCAACTCTTACCCCCTTCCAGGAGCCTGCACCTCTCCAGCCCAACCTAAGGCCCTTGTCCTGGGCACTTGGAATGTGCCTAGCGCGTGTTAGTAACCACAGGTACCCGCTTATCCGAGCTGCTGTTTGGCAACCAGGGGACTGCGTTGCCATGTCAATGTGCCTTTGCCCACCCCCTGTTCACTTGCCTTAAGTGGATGATGAGGGAACAGAAGTGCTGAGAATGTGTGTGTGTGTGTGTGTGTGTGTGTGTATGTGTGTCGTTTTAATGCCTTATTTCCAGTTAATAAAAACACTGTCAAAAAGTAAACTGAAAACGTTAACATGTGTACTAGAAATAGACGCACTTTCCATGTTCTAACAATCGAACTAGGCGTCTTCTGCAGCCCAAGGGGGTTCTTTCTGGCTTTACAAGAGTTCTGTTTTGACTGTGATAATTGCGCTGTAGAGGACTGCCACTCTCTCTCTCGCTCTCTCTCTCTTTCTCTGACACACACACACACACACACACACACACACACACACACACACACACACACACACACAGCACCTCATTCCCAGACACAGTTGTGCTGTGTTTCAGCACCTGTCACTGGTCAAGAGGAGTCAGGTTCAGACGCCAGGCAGCCCGGCAATGGAACAGGGTCCAGAGAGTGAGTGTGTGTGTGTGTGTGTGTGTGTGTGTGTGTGTGTGTGTGTGTGTGTGTGTGTGTGTGTGCACCCGAGAGAGTGAGAGAGACAGAGAGAGAGAGGACAGAGATGGGGGGGGTGCAATCCAAACAGACAGACAGCAAGCATACCGCCTTGTACCCCCTGCCACCAGCCCCCCACCAACTAAGTCACATAATACACCCTCTACACGGACAAATGCCCTTTTGCACACGTACAGGCAGATGTGTGTGTGTGTGTGTGTGTGTGTTAGTGTGTGTGTGTGTGTGTGTTAAGCAGGCAGAGCTTGCGTGAAGTAGTTCATCACTCCGGCATTTTTCCTGCTGGGCGTTTCAGACGGGGTTTTCCCCTCGGTGTGTGTTTGCATGGCGAGAATGTCCAAGAGCATAATATCTGATACCAGTGGAATGGATTCTGTCTGTGTCAGTGTGTGTGTGTGTGAGTGTGTGTGTGTGTGTGTGTGTGTGTGTGTGTGTGTGTGTGTTTCTCACAAAGTTTCTCAGAACTAGAAATGGATATGTTCAGATACAATACAGTTCACCAATTGTTCAGACATGTCAACTCCAGTGTGACAATTTTTGACATATGTACTTCATAAAAAAAATGTCTTCTGCAGGAGGCATGATCTCTAATAAAAGAACTATGAAGCCTCTGTGCCACTCAACTCGGATGGGGTTCTGGAGAACATGGTCACTCAGACGGCAAGACCAACAACGGGCCTGGAGGCCCATCATCCCAGGGAATCATGGGAATGTTAAGTCCCACAGGTAAGACCCTGACCTTTGACACCTGGGTTAGGTAACTTTATTTTGTGCCTGGGTGACTCCTCTGCAGGTGGTGTTTTTAAAAATTATGGCATTATTTGCAGTACGACACCAACTTTAGATAGGGACTCTGAAGCAAGTGTTTCTGGGTTTGGAAAGTCACTAACCACTGCTGTTGTGTTCCAAAGTGTGGAACTTCTAGAGGTTCTAAAGTGGTCAAAGACATAGTGCATCTCCGTTCTGTAATACAAACAGTAGGGATCTGTCCAGCACACCACAAGAACCAGCTGCCCTCCCTCTCTCCTTCGCCCACCCGCCCTCCCTTTGCCCCCACCCCTCCCTCCCTCCCTCCCTCTCTCCTTCCCTCCCTCTCCCTCTCCCTTTCCCTCTCTCTCTCTCTCTCTCTCTCTTTCTTTGGTGAAAGTTGCCAGCTCCCTCTCTCTTGCAGTGCTGCACATGGTCACTAGAGGGTTAAGAGGAGCACAGGGAGCCATGGGCTGCTATGGAGCTATTTTCAGCACTTGACTTACGGGCAGCAACAGTTGACACTGGCCAACCACGGCAGGGTGCCTGGGGTAAGGTTTGGGGGGGGTAGAAGTAGGGGCAGGGGTGGGGTGGAGGTGGGTTTTTCAGAGGGAGGGGCGACCCAGCGGCCGGTCCCTCCCTCGCTCACTTACGTTGAACTCGGTGGTGTTGAGGATGTGGCGTCCATCGGGGCTCCAGCGCGAGGACAGCAGACCGATCGAGCCCTCGTCAATCTTACAGTGCCAGTCCGGCTGCTCCAGAGACCACACCTGAGCGAGCCAGGAGAGAAGCGGCCTCTGTTAGGGCACGCAACACACACACCTGCTGGACTTTGTGCTACTGTGTGTGTGTGTGTGTGTGTGAGAAAGAGAGGCCGAGTGTGCCAGTTTAAAACCTAAAACAACTCTAATCCTCCCATCACACCATGAAAGACTGGCGATGGCTTCCCTTGCAGCGGTAAGCAACTCCTAACTGTGGGACTGTTTGACTTATTATTGAATGTTTAGCTCATTTATCTGTACCTACAGGAACATACAATTGTAGAACTTTTCTTTCTAGGGATCTAAAAAAAAAAAAATTATACATGTAAACTAGCCTAGGACTTCCCAAACAAACTTTAAGAGAATCTGACAGACTTAAGCTGACACTAACATCATATCATATTATATTCCTTTCCTCTACACTTGTTCTTTCTTTATCGGGGAACACAAGAGAACCTCAAACGTGAGTAGCCTACTAATGTTTTTGGCCGGACCCTCACACTATCTGGCTCTTATTTTAAGAGTGAGCTGAGCTGTGAGGTGGAAGAGGATGTGGCCGATCTGTGCATACCTGGACTAGTCCCCGCTTGTACATGGCACAGAGGATGAAGAGGGAGTCTGACGACCACTCCATTTGGACCACCTGGTCCAGGCAGGTGTACAGCTGCAGGATCTGTAGTGTGTTCACGTCTCTGATGACCAGTCGGTACTGCACGCAGGTCGCCTGTACGTACGTACGGGGGGAGCACGTGAAGAGAGGCAGGTTGGACATTATGAGTTCGCCAAATATGTCTTTTTTCACATGAGTTAATGAACAATGAAGCGTGAAACGGGGTTTCTTACCAAGTACTTGCCATCGGGCGAGACACGGCAGAGCTGGTTGGTCTGCTTGAAGACCTCCGAGAAATTCATAGTCGCAAAGCTCACCACCAAGAGCTCTCTTGGCTAAGGAGACAGAAAAGGGCCTTTTTGACAACCAGTGGCCTAATGTTGTAATTATGTGATATATTAGCGTTAGGAGTAGTTTCTACAAAAACAACGCAATAGTGTTGGCTTCACGCAGTAAACGACAACTGGGTAACCAGGACAACATCATAAACAAATCGTCAGAAATGCAACCAGCAACTATGAACGCTAGATGGGGTGGTGTGTCTGTGGCTGGTGTCTCTGCTAGTAGCTGCAGCATGAAAGTAACGCGAGGGGTGCTACAAAGTGGTAAACCCTGACTCAACGTGATATAAGTTTAGCTCCAAGACTCAAACTTAAACTCAGCTGTTTCATGAATGTTACATCAGCTGTGCGCTACACTGAAGTTACCCTAAGCCTTCCTAGAGCTCATGAAAAATACCACGCAAGATTAGAGAGCTATCAAGGTAGCAAACACGCTACTAACGTTAGATATGATATGTTCCATTCGGTTCTTAACCATGCATTAGCTGTAGAGCATTACGATAATGCCATTAACAATGAATTAAGTGACGGTGGTTCAACGTTAGCTATACAGGTACAAGTCTGTACGGACTGTAAGGTTTTGCTTCCACAGCTAGCAAGCTATCACCAAATAGTCCACTACAAATGTGGCTAACGCTAGCTAGCTTGATAGCTCTATCGTTGACATTGCCTTGGCCTGTGACCACCAGTTATCACATAAAGTTTCATCTCTCTCCCGTTAGCCAGAAACAACACAAATCCTTTTGACAACTTGACGATTAACTTGAAAAACAACATGTAATGGAAACCCACACGACGTGATTAAGAGGATTTCTTGCACAGGCAGACCATCTGGAAGCGATTTCAACTGAATCGGAATATCTGAATATCTACCTACTTTGTTTAGGAAGCGAGGTGGCTACGCTACGTCACTGATTGGTGGTCTTTTCATCCAATCAATGACAGCTACTCTTCACCATTGCCAGAACCATGCCTTTTTTTTAGACATTTCACTGTTAATAGATAAAATAGCCTAGGCCTATATAGAATAAAAGATATATCGACAAAGATTTAAATGAATTTTCCTTTGATAGAAAGGCCACCATATAGTCAATGACAGATGTTAACGACTGGTGAATCACATTCTAAGGTTTGACAAAAAAGACTTAATGCAGACAGATCACATATAGGCTACTGCACTATTATTATTATCTGTAAGGTTACCTGCGCAACTCCACTTATTTTTGTCTCATTCACAGGATAGCTACCCCCTAGTGAGTCGATACAATGTTTCCCGCTCATGTGCGCTCAAACGGCGGCTAACGCCTCCTCCTGTCACCCCTAATTCCCACAACCCACCCCTCCGGCTCTGCACAATCTCACACTCAAAAACTATTTTCCCTAAGCTGCATAATCAGGAAATTCATACAGCATTCGTCCTCTTCGTTTTCCTTCATACATTCTTGACTTCTGTTGTTCGGAAATTGAACTGCTTACGTCAGATTGATCCTTATGGCTTGATCAGGAGATCTCTTAGCCTACTTGTTTCGGTTGCAAATGTCGAGTAATGATTTAGCTAATGTTTGGATATCATTTCTGACCTCGTGATTACTCTTGGATACATCGCCTGGGAAATATTAAGATACAGCTTTATTCTGGTAGGTAAATATGCCATGTCTTAAATTGTGTTCACAAGTCTTCAGGTCGATTTAGCAACTAAACTGATTGCTTCTCTGCAAGCCCCTCCAGGAGACAGTTTAACATGGATAATGTAAAGCCTAGGCTCCTGGGTTGAGGATACTCACACTTTAATCTCCTGTGATTGCTGACTAAATAATATAAATTAGGCTTATAAATGATATGCTACGTATAGCAACAACGAACATCTACTCATCTTGCCATTGTCACTCAAATTCATCCTTCACAGTGATACTGTAGGCAGATGGTCTCTAAGTAAAATACCCTATTTTTTTTTCCCATATCAGTAATTATTTGATAATGTAGTCTAGGCTAGTTAGAATTCTGAAATTAGGTCAGTTTAGTTGACTACATGTGGATCTTTGGATCAATGTCAACTACAATGTCAATAGCTCGTGTAATTTAAGCTGTTTTTGTTTATCTGTAAAAGAAAATCAATTTTTCTTTAAAGTGGTCAGAGTTCAGCGTGATATGATTTCTTTAGGAAGATGGTCCACAGCTACTTGTCCAATGTGATAAGCGATGAAAACAGACAGAAAAAAAAGAAAATGCACCGTCTAACTACACTCGAACAGCCTTTGAATAGCCTGAGCTTCATGGTATCAGCTTTATTGGAAATTTTGACAGGTTGTATTATTATTTTTATTGTTGCTGTTATTATTATTATTATTTATTATTATTATTATTACAAACATGTGTTGTTGGCTATAGACTATACCGGACATGTTTAAGGCAAACTATTGTTCATTTCTTTTCAGACCAATTTATTTAAAAAAAAAAAAAAAAATCCTAAATCCTCTCATATCATATATTTCTGAAGTATAAAAATCGTCTTGGCCTACTGTCTATCAGAAAGGTAGATACAAAAAAAATTGCAATTCGTTTGTTTCCTCTGATGGCACCAGGCTATTGTGTAATTCTTACGGGACAGGTAGCCTATGCCTAACGGGACGAATCACTGACACCGCCGTTGTCAAGGGTGCTGAATTTTCCAAGCAGTGAAAATTGTGGACTGGAAATATTGCCATGTAAATACATAAAATTGTAGGAGAGAACGTGTTTGCTATTTAATTCATTTAAAAGTATATCCCTAATACGGTTTTCATTCGGAAATATAATTCTGTTAAAACGCGAGTTATGGATGCACCTGTCGTGACTGACCATGACTGACGCAGATAGGCTACTTTATCTAGTGTTCATACTTGATACAGCAAGCTAACAACTTAAGGAAGGCCTCGTTGTGATACACCTTACACTCTAGGCTCAAATTCAATTCGCCCTTTTCAATCCCCAGTTGTCTATTTAATTGTGCTGGTACAGTGCTCTCATGGTGGTAGTTATCACGGGAATATATTCGTCGAATTTATTCACCAGATTGTCTCCATAAAATCCACAAGGAAGAAATACTGGCGCCTTACACACCAAGCTTTTTATTCATATTTGGTTGTTATTGTTATTATTATTATTATTATTATTAGTAGTAGTAGTAGTAGTAGTAGTAGCAACAGTATATTTATTAATAATATTATTATTATTTAATAGTGGTAGTTTTATTATTATTATTATAACATTGTGTGGTATTTGGTTGGATGTTGCTTACTGAAAAAAAACGTTGTACTATGAGGACAAGATGTAGGTCCGTATATTTTTCTCTTTGATTATTGTTATGTGTACATACAGCAAAGCGCAGGCCCTCATAAAGGCTAAGTGTTAAGTGTTTGTGAGTGATGTGGTGATCATCACAGGGAAGGCGTAACTCCTTTACACAGCATTATTTTAAAATATGCGGCTATACAAGCCATCGCATCAAAAGACAGAAGCAAGTTGAGTGTCCACTGTAACTTTCTGTTGAATGTGGATCTATATTTCAACCATATGTTGAGTGTGTGGAGCGGAAATAGACAAACCTTTGCCACAGTTTTCAGAGCGACGGTCGCGTTGCTGAGGAGATGTGGAAGCGTACACACCAGGCACTCCCGGGGGCGCGCAACCAGCAAAGCAGTTTTGAGAAGAGTGACTTTTGTGAAAGCTGTTTTTCATTTTGTATCCGCTACAAACGATAGTTTAAAACAACGTTCTCTACCGTCTATTGTCGTCTGTTCATTTTGCAGAAGAAATGCAACATTTTTCCTCAAACGTTTTTTCTCATGGAGAAGCTCTCACCAACGACGGAGCTCAATAAAGCCTGGGCTAAAATAATAGAATGATTAATTTCTGTGGTTTTATAAGTATATTCTTTACTGCTCATCTACGGCAAGAGACGCCCAGTCAGGCTCAAAGGGTAGGCCAAGTTGGAGAAAAATGCAAACCTAAAATCATTTCAAAATGACATAACTGCAAATTACAAATTCGCTTTTTCAGAACCACTTGATTGAATGTTAGTGATATGAATTATGAATGTGAAATATGTAAAAGATGTCGATCAGTTTCCTTGACATGAAAATGATCACATAGGCTATTTGTTTTATTTGGCTTCTCTGTTGATAGCCCACTCATAGCAACAGAACAACAGAATAGTGCACATTATTTGCGCATGTGGTAAATTACACATATTCTTTCGCTGTAGGGCGATTGAACATGTCGTGCATAATCTCATGTGTAACATTAGGTTTAAGATATTTCAGATAATTGCTTGACATCAGAGCCCGGCCCGAGCGTAAGCGATTTTTTTGTCACCTGCGCAGCCCATATTCGGGCAGGACCCTGTTCGGCAGTAGGGGGAGTAGTTAGGCTACTCAAAAAGGCAACATGCTCCTCAGAGAGTTGGTGTTGGTTTGTCATGGAAAATACATGATTCATTAGCTGCCAAGGTAGCCAACCATTTCAAATATATAAGCATAACAGTAGGCTATATCTGCACGTAGAGCTAATATCGCTTTGCCGTGGCACACTCGTCTGTCTGTCTTCCATCTTTATTTGCGCATATTGTTTTGCTGTGTAGTGTGTGTGTGTGTGTGTGTGTGTATACATGTGTATGTACATGCACACATGTCTGTGTGTTCATTAGCATCTGTGAGTGGCCGAGAGTGTGTGTCGTCTGTGTTTGGCCCCTGGCGTGGTATTCTTGTTCTATAAGAGTACAGAATCGTCCTCCCATCCAGACTGATCAGTGAGCTCAGAAAGGGCTGTCTAGCCCAGCGTACTCCTCCAGGCTGAGTGTGTCTCTCGGGGAAGGCCGGGGCAGGTTAGGGCTTGCCATCCCAGTATCTCAGGGGCTGCTCATTGAATCTCTCTGCCTGGTGGGACAGCCAACAGTGCCGCTTCAGGTAGTGGGAGCTGGCCTCCGCGAACCCTGTAATGTAACCCTACTCCAGACGCAGTGTTACATGATGAAGCCATTTTTCTATGATGTATTTTTTTCATCCATTAAATCATGGGACTCTTAAAATTGATTCTCAGTCCTTGGTCCGACCGTTGAAAGGGGTTCAGTGCTCTGTGTCTGTTTTTGCCTCCGCGCCCCAAGGGGTTGTGAACGCAGCCTGCTACTGTGCTCACTGTCACCACTGGCCCTAATAAGCCCACTCACTAGGCAGTTGACCTGTGTCTGGAAGAGCTGGACGGTGGGAAATAGCCAGCTCGATTGGTTATATATCTACAGGTACTGTCACACCGATGTGTTCTGAATGCTGTAGAATGAGCATTCTTAAGAATATCTGGGTCCATCGTGGAATCAGAGAATCTTACACCATTGATGAACACATTCTTTTAGTAGAATGTTCCAACTCCCCTGCTGAAGGGTTTATAATTATAATATATTAAAATTTCAGAATCTTCCAAAAAGTTCCGCTTATTTTAATGGTTATGTGTGAGTTCTATCATCAGACACTATAATGGGTCAGGTACTGGACCATTTGCTAGATGAGGGCTAGTGTTATTTTTGAGTAATGTTTGTAACATATCCAACGCACTATTTTCTCAGAGTACACATCATATCTACTGTCCACGATGCTGAATTTGTCATGTTCAAAGGTCCTTTTAAGGAGAATTTTGAGCCTCCTTGGATTAAGGGGTTGGTGCTGGTTTGTACGTGGGTGTTTTTGTGTCTTTAATCATTTTGATAACCTGTGTGTGTGTGTTCTCCAGAGTGATCTGCCCGTCGGTGGAGTGCCCCTCTGCTAAGATGTCCCAGTCTGCGACAGCTGATGACGGGACCACCTTTGAGAACCTGTGGAGCAGCCTGTAAGTTCCCCCACCCCGTCTCCATGACAACCACTGCATGGGACAGACAGCAGATTCATACACCATGCCAGATATAGTCAAAAATAGATTACTATAAAGACTGATAACAGGTCGAAGTTTCTCTGCAAGTTTGCATGATTAGACAGTGCAGTCTTTCAGTGCTCTCTTCCCCTCTGACCCCCCCCCCCACACACACACACACAGGGAGCCAGACAGCACCTACTATGAGATGCCTCCGGGGGGTCACCCAGGTGGTCACCATGGGGACCGGGGCACCCCCTCAAACATGCCTGGCAACAGGGCAGAGGTCTGCATGGACGTCTACCACATGAGGGACATGAACGACAACGTCATGGTAAGTGTGTGTGTGTGTGTGTGTGTGTGTGTGTGTGAGTGAGTGAGACTGCAGAGGGGGGAGAAGACTGTAATGTTGGAGGGCTAGTTTGGGGGGGGGGGGGGGGGGGGGGGGCACATGTTAACAGCTGTACATTATCAATCTATACAAGGTACTGGGGGAAAACACTCTCTTGTCACGCATATGCAATCATGTATGTCAAAAATAGCATTTTGACCAAAGGTCTTTGTTAAGCATCTAGAACACTACCTTCAGTTGTTTCAGGCAACTAGTCTACCTGCCAGATGCAGGTCTATGGTTGAAATGCTGGCCATCAATTTAAAGGATGTCCAGTGTTATGGAAATATTTTGCCCTATTCATTAATTTAATAATTCATTTGATAAGTCAATCAATTAATCATTCAGTCATTTGTTGTATGACGGCCCATCATTCCCCTGTGTCTCTCAGCATCCATCTTCGTTTTGGGTAATGGTTGCCTTTCCCTCCAGACCTCTCCATATTCCCTCCACCTTTCCCTCTTCCGCCCGTCTTTTCCCTCTCTTCCGTGTGTTTTCCCTCTTCCCGAGGTCTTTTCCCTCTCTCTGCAGCATGGGCAGTGTGCTGTGGGATTAGGTGGGAGGGTGTCACCTTAATTAGAGAGCAGTCCCCCTGGCCCTGAGCAACAAGACACCTGCTGCCTACCCATCTGGGGCAGAGGGAGAGAGAGAGGGAGCGAGAGAGAGAGGGAGATATAAAGAGAAAGGAGAGAGAGAAATAGAGGGGGGGGGGGTAGAGAGAGAAAGGAGAGGGGGAGATAGAGAGAGGGGGAGAGAAAGGTAATAGAGAGAGAAATGAAAGAGGGAGAGAGAGAGGAGAGAGAGAGAGAGAGAGAGAGTGGATTGGGTAGGAGAGATTGTTGTTTTTGTGTGTCTCCTCACACTGACTGTGACTGGATGTGTAAATGTTTCTGCTTCAGAAAGTGCTTAAATGTTCATCATTTATATCGTTAAATCAGATATATTTATTTGTGCTGAAGTAACCCCCTTGGTGTAATTTAAAGCTAAATATTTCAGACTTAAACCTAAATGTATCATGTAAAAGATTTGAGGTATAAATGTGTGAAAAAGACCTACAATTTAATTAATTTAATTTAATTCGATTTTTTTTAAATTTTCATTGAAACACAGCTGGCCAATATCGCACAGTACTTGAGATACGTTTGACATGAATATTCTAAAGGTTTGTTGAGAAATCGCTACAAATAGATACATCCATTATATGTAAAATACAAACAAAACACAACATTTGAATTTAAAATAAAAATAAAAATAATTAATTTCTAAAATGAATTTATCTGTGTTGTTTTGTTGAAGGTAAAAGCCAAAGCTTAAAGCGATCTATGGAGTATCTCTATGTTCAATGCGGTTACATGTGCTGCAAACTATTTTGACTTTCACTTCATTCTTTGGAAGTTTTCTGTATTTGACATAGGCCCTTGTCGACTGATATGATGTGATAGAAGAAGTCCTTATGCACACTGAGTGTTGACATGGCCAAAGGGAAGGTTAAGGTCCCCCCAGCCCTGCTCTGATAAGCGCAGCGTAGATGAGGTGAAGTTCAGGTGAGGTCCGGTGAGATGTTGTGGTGACCTCCTATCCGATCCTCTGGGTAATTAACCAATCTCTGTCGGCAGTCATATCTTGTGACATTACGACTCTCCGAAATGGATTCTGTCACGCGTCACAGAACGCTGGCGGGTCAATTCTTCCTGAGCAAAGGTGCAAGTCCAAATCGATTCTCATCTCGCCCCTCCTCTCGGGGCTGCCGGGCGCAGTCCGGCCCCCGCCTGGGCAAGTCTGGACCTGCAGGCCGGGTTAATGAATAGTCATGAGGGTGTGAGAGGGTGGGCGGAGCGTGTTCTGTTGTGAGCTGCATGGGCGGCTGTGTTGAAGGCCGAGGCTGAGAGCGCTGGAAGTTAAAGTGAGCGCGCTCAGTAGAAGTTCCCTCATCCCACCCCAGCCGCGGCACGGCACGCCACAGCGGTCACCAGACAGCTTCCAGCCCAGCTGCACACATTTACACGCAGGCACTTAGAGGGGCAGCCCCGCAGGGATCCATAGCTCACCTGAGCGGCACCAGGGTCACATGACGTGGGTGGTGGGAGGGCAGGCGGCCGCTCCATCCATGGAGACGTGCCCATAGCGATGCTCGCCACCCGTGGCTCAACAAGACGCCTCAGTACGGTAGGGACCCGCACACACACACACTCCCACGCCAGGGCTCAGTAACACTAGGCTTTAGGTAGTTAGTTCGTTTTTATTTTCACTTTATTTACTCATTATTAGGGTGATTTTTATGGGGCATTAACTTAAATCATTTTTTTTTAATCAGTATTTGGCAGGGAAGAAATGTTGGGCTGGTTGTGATGTGATTCTCTTTCAGGCAGTTCATTAAATTAAATTGGTTATAGCTTGTTCAGCTTTGCTGTCCTGGTTACGTATGGACGTTAAAGTGTTAATGTAGAATCGGGGATATAAAGTGATTTATGTTGTTGTTAACTCTGCAAACTTTGCGCATTATGTTTTATTTTGTATGAAAAGCATCCGTGCATCATTGTTTATTACAAGCTTTTCTCTTAAGTATTTTGTTAGTAGCTGGTTACATTTCCAGATAAAGTTTCCAAACCAGTTTTTAACAGTTTTAAAGCTGCTGTAAGCGTTTCTGCAACAGTATGTTTCTGTAGGCTTTTGCATGCAGTCCACGCAGTGCTGGCAGGACTATGCAACAGGTGCTTCTGGTGACAGCTTTAAGCTCATGAGATGCGCATTATCAGAGGCTGTCAGTAGAGGGCGATGTTTTGTTACACTTCTGTGAGGTCTCTGCTCTGTGCCTCTCGTCTTTGCCATCTCCTCTGTGGCCACAAATCATCCACCCGTTTGTGCTCTGAGGTGCCTCTCTCACAGCCGTGTGTGAAGCTGGGGAAGACTCTCTCACCTCTCAGGCTCAGTCTCAGCTTCAGCTTCTCGGATGGTCAGAGTACATCAGCAGAGGCATGGTCATAGATGATTAGTGTGAAGCAGGCTGGGGGAATTCACCCACACACTGGTGTGTAGTTGGTCGCTTTGTTGTGTGTGTGTGTGTGTGTGTGTGTGTGTGTGTGTGTGTGTGTGTGTGTGTGTGTGTGTGTGTGTGTGTGTGTGTGTGTGTGTGTGTGTTTGTGTGTGTGTGTGTGTGCGCTTGTCCATGTCCAGAATGTCTGTGTCTCTCTTTACCGACCTTCACCTATTTAAAAAAGAAAAACTTTTTTACACTCATCAGTTATACCTGCATGATGTAGGTGCATATGCAGTACACACACACCTTCACACACACACACTAAAACATTTGCACATTCAGAGAGGCTATGGTTGTGTTTCAACTTGTTGAAGTGCATTCTTTAGTATTCTAAATGAAGAGAGAGACAAAGATTGTGTGAGAAACAGAGAGAGAGGGAGAGAGAGAGAGAGAGAGAGAGAGAGAGAGGGAGAGAGAGTTTCTCACAGTCTCTGAGGATCTTGTCCAACATTTGGGATGGTACAGCTGCTGTTTTCCCCCCACCTGCATGGAAAGCCCCTGATGTAAGAAAAAAAAACATCTCTGAAAGGTGTGTTACTGCTTTACATGTCTAACTGTATTTTTACTCTGCCAGTGTCCGTGTCTGTGGCCAGTTCCATGTGACTGGCTCAGAGACACGGGGGTGCTCGTCCAGTCACCCAGGCCCGTGGGCAGGAGGGTTAGCTAGAGGAGAACTGAGGTGAAGCCTGTTGAAGGGATCGCTTTCATCTGCCTGTTTAGATATGTACACTCAGCCAGGGTTAAGGTCCGGGTCTGTCCCATTGTCATTGGGTGTTAAGCTTGGGAACTGAGCCTTCAAAGTGACTGTTGGTGTAGACCTCACACACACACACACACACACACACACACACACACACGCGCACACACACACACGCACACACACACACACACACGCACACAAAAACACACACACGCACACACACACACACACGCACACACAAACATGCACGCACACACACACGCACACGCACACACACACGCACACGCACACACACACACACACACACACACACTTCACAAAAATTTTAATCAGGAAGGAGAGCTGTGGCCTTTTTTGAGCGGTCCGAACCTTTGTGTCTTTTGGGGAGACATGAGTACCTTCTCTGGGTTACTTCTGTGTGGCCCTGGAATTGTTTGGTGGGTCTTGCAGTGATGGTTTGGTTGGTTAAACACGACGTAAGTGGAAGTCAAGAGCTTGTCAAGGTTGTTACATCACATGGAATGAACATAACAAAACATCAGCTGAAATATAGGCTTATATTAATCAACAGTAGTACAGTTATCTGTATTTATATAGTATATATAGTAACTACAGCTGCCTTTAAGACATTTATTCGGGTGTTACCAACCTTAGTAAAATTCAACTGGGCCTGGGTTTAATGGTCTAATGTTAGTGCTGTTTTAGTCTGAGTTTAATGGTCTAATGTCAGTTTTGTTTTAGTCTGGGTTTTATAGTCTAATGTTAGTCTGGGTTTAATGGTCTAATGTTAGTGCCGCCGCTGGACAAATGTATTGTTGATTTGTAATGCTCGGAATAGACGTTGCAATCGAAGAGCTAAATTACCACGCCAGCTTGTGGGTGCGGTGGTTCCTTCCCCTGAGAGCTGAGCAAAGGGCCGTTCCTGTTAAAGTCGAAAGTCCTACAAGTTCCTGCAGACCAAAAGTACCTGATGGATATTTAAAAAAAAAGGAAAGCAAAAGAAATAAAAACAAATGTATATTTAATCTAATGAATCTTTAATTCTTAAAATCAGTATGACCAACTTTATACTCTTTTACAAAGAAATATTAAATTCAGAATATGATGAATCCCATAAATGTAAAATATTTGTTCAAATTATAAATGTCATTGATCTACCCGTGAAATCCTTTTACTGAAATAGCGAAAAATATGTTTAGAAAGTAGATGTGAAGAAAATCTTCACAGGTCAATATAACCCTTATATAATTACCAGAAATGTATTTCTTAGATATTATTAAATGAACTTACATACTAAGTTTAGGGGAAAAGGTTCACACACACACACACACATACATAAACACACACACACACACGCATGCACCCTCACATACGTGCGTACACACACACACACACGCACACACACATACATAAATAGACACACACACCATCGCATTCAGACTCTCTTTTCCTCTGCCACTATCTGACCCACACTACCTACTGACCTTTGAACCATACTCTTTCATCTCTCTCTCTCTCTCTCTGTCTCTCACACACACACACACACACACAGACACACACACACACAATCATCTCTTTCGGCTGATGTTGATTCAGGCCAGGTGTGTGTGGAGGTGCTCTGCCTGCGTGTACACACTTGTGCCCGTGTTTTTGCTTCCGCCGGGGCCAGCGTGCGTTCCTCTGCTCTCCATCCCTCCGACCTCGCTCTCTCACTCTCTCACTCTCTCGTTCATTCCCTTCTCCCCTCCTGCGGTGTGGCACACGGGCACCTGGTGAAAAGTTAGGAAGGGAACAACAACAACAGAGAAAGAGAGAGAGAGAGAGAGAGAAAGAGGGCAGGAGAGTGGGAGGCTTGCATGAATGGGTGAGCACCTGGGCAGCAAGTGTGTAGACCTCCCTGTGTCTGCCGGTGTTAAGGCTTGCGTTGAGTTCAGCAGAGTGTGGTGTAGACCTCTTGTGTCTGCCGGTGTTAAGGCTTGCGTTGAGTTCAGCAGAGTGTGGTGTAGACCTCCCTGTGTCTGCCGGTGTTAAGGCTTGCGTTGAGTTCAGCAGAGTGTGGTGTAGACCTCTTGTGTCTGCCGGTGTTAAGGCTTGCGTTGAGTTCAGCAGAGTGTGGTGTAGACCTCTTGTGTCTGCCGGTGTTAAGGCTTGCGTTGAGTTCAGCAGAGTGTGGTGTAGACCTCTTGTGTCTGCCGGTGTTAAGGCTTGCGTTGAGTTCAGCAGAGTGTGGTGTAGACCTCTTGTGTCTGCCGGTGTTAAGGCTTGCGTTGAGTTCAGCAGAGTGTGGTGTAGACCTCTTGTGTCTGCCGGTGTTAAGGCTTGCGTTGAGTTCAGCAGAGTGTGGTGTAGACCTCTTGTGTCTGCCGGTGTTAAGGCTTGCGTTGAGTTCAGCAGAGTGTGGTGTAGACCTCTTGTGTCTGCCGGTGTTAAGGCTTGCGTTGAGTAAAACAGAGAATAGTGTAGACCTCCTGTGTCTGCAGGTGTTAAGGCTGCTGAAGTGCGCTCAGGTCATTTCTGAAGAGAAAAAAAGACTTTGGATGATGTACTACGTGAAGAAAAAGGTAAATGTTATTTTTTGTGTGTTTTGTTTTTGCATATCATAATGCTTTTTTGAGGTTGACTTGCTGGGACTGGCGAACAGTATTTCTGTTATGGTGGTATAAACTGAAAACATGTGAGCTACAGTGCAATTGCTGTATGAAAAACTTGAGGTATGCACCTGAAGCAGAGAGTGGAGAGAAACTCTCACTCAGACACACTTTTCTACATGCCTCTCCATGTACGGAACGCAACTTGTTATTGAGTGTTTATGTATGTGTGTGTATGTGTGTGTTGACTGTGTGTTTGTGTGTGTGTGTGTGTGTGTGTGTGTGTGTGTGTGTGTGTGTGTGTGTGTGTGTGTGTGTGTGTGTGTGTGTGTGTGTGTGTGTGTGTGTGTGTGTGTGTGTGTGTGTGTGTGTGTGTGTGTGTGTGTGTGTGTGTGTGTGTGTGTGTGTGCGGTTTGACTGTGTGGGCACAGTGCCCAGTCAACTGAAAGGGTTTACAGGGAAGAGGGTCATATCAGTTCACCCCCTATGCATGTCTACAGTGTGTGTGTGTGTGTGAGTGTGTGTGTGTGTGTGTGTGTGTGTGTGTGTGTGTGTGTGTGTGTGTGTGTGTGTGTGTGTGTGTTTGTGTGTGTGTGTGTGTTTGTGTGTGTGTGTGTGTTGACTGTGTGTGTGTGTGTGTGTGTGTGTGTGTGTGTGTGTGTGTGTGTGTGTGTGTGTGTGAGAGTGTGTGTTTGTGTGTGTGTGTGTTGACTGTGTGTGTGTTGACTGTGTGTTTGTGTGTGTGTGTGTGTGTGTGTATGTGTGTGTGTGTGTGTGAGAGAGAGAGACCCCTGCCTGTAGGTTGGTTTGGGCTGTGCGGAGGGCTTCAGGGTAGAGATCAGTGTGAAGATGGAAGTGGAGGGAGCTGATCCGATTGGTCCTCGAGCTCCTGTGGCTGGAAGTTGTTGAGCCTTTTAACTATGACATAGCTTTAACGACTTTCTGAGTGATAAACTAACTTTACTTTCTGAGTGATAAACTAACTTTACTTTCTGAGTGATAAACAAACTTTACTTTCTGTGAGTTAAACGAGCCAACCTGAGAGCATTTGTGAATTTTATGCGGTCTACACACGTCTGCCCTGCTGCTTTCACTCTGTTGACTGCTGAGGTGTAAAAGTGATAAGCTGTTTTGTTTTCACTTGCAATCTTCTGATGTCACTGTTTCTTAAATATAGCTATAGTTATAAATATAAATAGCAGGCACTTTATCATCGATTGTTCTCATTTAGTTTTTCTGCTGCTGTGCTGAAGTAGAGAAAGTAATACGCTTTTCTAAAGAATGGTCTTCTGTTGTGGTGCTGTTCAACTTTTCAGCTCATCATGCTTGTGTGCAGAGAGCCTCTGCCAGCTCACCTTCAGCAGAAGAGAAAAGAGAAAGAGAGACAGAGAGAAAGAGAGAGAGAGAAAGAAACAAAGAGAGTAGCGCAGTTTATGTAGGGGAGGGGGGGAGGAGGACTGGTTCGGAGATGGAGGGGTACGGCAGGCAATTAGGCAGCGGACAGATAACGCCTGTGTTTTACAACTCTGCACTTACCCCCGGGGGTAACTGCTGAAGATTCTACTGCCCCCCCCTCTGCCCCACTGCTTTGACTTCTACTGCTGCTTGCCCTTTAAATCCTACAGAAGCTGTAACCAGACCCACCCTAAGTGTGTGTGTGTGTGTGCGAGTGCGAGTAAGTGAGTCTGACTAACTTACCACCCTCCCCCCGTCAACCCTTCTGAAAGAAAAAAAGAGAAAAAAAAGCCAAAGACGAGCGCACCTTTACCTGTGTGTGTGCTGTGCTCTGTGTGTCAGTCCCAGTACAGCCTCCTGAGCAACAGCATGGAGTCCAGCCTGGGCACCCAGCGCGCCTCCTCCACCAGCCCCTTCGGGTCCGACAATGCCTCCAGCGTGCCCACGCCCTCGCCCTACGCCCAGCCCAACTCCACCTTCGAGGCCGCCTCGCCGGCGCCCGCCATCCCCTCCAACACGGACTACCCGGGGCCCCACGCCTTCCAGGTCACCTTCCAGCAGTCCAGCACGGCCAAGTCCGCCACATGGACGGTGAGTGTGTGTGTGGGGATGCGTGAGGGTTGTGGGGATAGATGGAGATGTGTGTTTGTGTATATATATGTGTGTGTGTTCTTGAGTCTTGTGTCTGTCTGTCTATGGGATTGTGACTTTGTGTGTGTGTGTGTGTGTGTGTGTGTGTGTGTGGGTGTGTGTGCATGCACGCACGCTTTTATGTGTGATTGATATTGTGGGTGTGTGCGTGTGTCTCTGGGGATGGTGATGGGCATGATGGTGACTGTTAAGGGTCACACAGGTTATGGTCAGAAAGTTGTGTGTGTGTGTGTGTGTGTGTGTGTGTGTCAGGTTATGGTCAGAGAGGTGTGTGTGTTTTGGAAATGGGTGTTGGGGCACTGGGGCAGGGGCCAAGTGATTGACAGTAAATGTCCTGTTGCATTCTTACACTCTCACACACACACACACACACACTCTCTCTCCCTCTCTCTCTCTCTCTCTCTCTCTCTGCCTCTCTCTGTCCCTCTCACTGCCTCTCTCTCTCCCTCTCTTTCTCTCTCTCCCTCTCTCCATCTCTCTCTCTCTCTTCCTCTCTCTCTCTCTCTCTCTCTCTCTCTCTTCCTCACTCTCTCTCTCTCTCTCTCCCTCTCTCTCTCTCTCTCTGCTGTGTCAGAGAGGTGTGTGTGTTTGACGGGGGAGCCCAGAGCAGGAGCGTTGCTTCTGGATGAGTAGAGTTGGCTGGGATGGGATTAGTGTTTCTGAAGGCTATTTAAAGAGGAGGCATTCGTGTGAAATCACTCATGAAGTGGCACCTATTCTCTCTGTGAATGAGGCTGTCAACATCCCTGCACTGATGATTTTCTGCAGTAGTGATTCTGTAGAGATGTCGGTATGCATGCGGCTGTGTGTGTGTGTGAGTGTGTGTGTGTGTGTGTGTGTGTGTGTGTGTGTGTGTATGTGTGTGTGTGTGTGTGTGTGTGTGTGTGTGTGTGTGTGTGTGTGTGTGTGTGTGTGTGTGTGTGTGTGTGTGGCTGTGTATGGCTGTGTGTGTGTGTGTGTGTGTGTGTGTGTGTGTGTGTGTGTGTGTGTGTGTGTCTGTGTGTCTGTGGAGCCACAGACACACAGACAGCCCTGTGTGTGCATGTGTAAGCGCGTGTGTGTGTGTGTGTCTCTGTGTCTGTGGCTGTGTGTGCATGTGTTTGAGCATGAGTGTGTGTGTGTGTGTGTGTGTGTGTGTGTGTGTGTGTGTGTGTGTGTGTGTGTGTGTGTGTGTGTGTGTTTGAGTGTTTGTGTAAGTGTGTTTAACTCTAGACTTCCCCCTCATTCCTGTCATTTCCATCGTGTATTGCTATGAACAGCATTGATGTGAACATGCTGCAGTGAATAACTATACAGAAATCATTTGGGAGAATCCTCACAAAGTTTCACTGAAAGACAACAAGGACGCTCTCAAACAGGCAGGTCTTCTGTGTGTGTGTGTGTGTGTGTGTGTGTGTGTGTGTGTGTGTGTGTGTGTGTGTGTGTGTGTGTGTGTGTGTTTCACTGAAAGACAACAAGGACGCTCTCAAACAGGCAGGTCTTTAAGAAAGTCGTGAATTTTTTTTACTTAGAGAAGTTGCCGACCTCTTTTACCTGTACTGACAGGCAGCTCAGTTACGCAGTGATGTTCTCCTTCACATGCATACGGACTGTGTGTGTGTGTGTGTGTGTGACAAAGAATTGTCTCACTGGCTCACCTCACGTAGGGTGCACAGAAGTCATGGATTATTATTCTGTAGAAGTGTGTGTGGGTGTGATTTGATAGCTGTTATAAAGGAGCGTGAAGTGTGTGTGTGTGTGGGTGTGTGCATGTGTGTGTGCATGTGTGCGTGTGTGTGTGTGTGTGCCGCACAAAAGAGGTGCACAGAATGCATTGATTATTATTCTCTAGAAGTGATTCATAGCTGTTATAAAGGAGCGTGAAGGATGGACTGTTGGGAATCCTGCACACCATTGGGTGGCTCAGATACTTCAGCCGTAGCTTTGCCAGACAGAAAGAGTGGTGTGTGTTTTTAACTTGACGGTGTCGAACTACATCATATAAACATCAGCGGAGCTCAGCTTTGACTGCGGGTACCGACTCAATCATTGAGAGATAACAAAACTAAAAAAGTGATAAAAACTAACTCGTCTGGAAACATGACAAAAGGTGTGAGGGCCGTGCTGCACACACAAGGACGCAAAGACCAGGAGTGCTTTGAAAGGAAGGACTCGTCTTTCATTGGACTTCAGACGGAT
>NC_137921.1:9148108-9158108 GCF_963457725.1 Sprattus sprattus | reverse complement strand
TGAGGTTCAGTGTGTCGTTCTGGGTGAGGTTCAGTGTGTCGCTCTGGGGGGGTTCAGTGTGTCGTTCTGGGGGGGTTCAGTGTGTCATTCTAGGGGGGTTCAGTGTGTCGTTCTAGGGGGGTTCAGTGTGTCGTTCTGGTTTAGGTTCAGTGTGTCGCTCTGGGGGGGTTCAGTGTGTCGCTCTGGTTTAGGTTCAGTGTGTCGCTCTGGGGGGGTTCAGTGTGTCGTTCTGGGGGGGTTCAGTGTGTCATTCTAGGGGGGTTCAGTGTGTCGTTCTAGGGGGGTTCAGTGTGTCGTTCTGGTTTAGGTTCAGTGTGTCGTTCTGGGGGGGTTCAGTGTGTCGCTCTGGGGGGGTTCAGTGTGTCGCTCTGGGGGGGTTCAGTGTGTCGTTCTGGGGGGGTTCAGTGTGTCGTTCTGGGGGGGTTCAGTGTGTCGCTCTGGGCGTGGTTCAGTGTGTCGTTCTGGGGGGGTTCAGTGTGTCATTCTAGGGGGGTTCAGTGTGTCGTTCTGGGGGGGTTCAGTGTGTCGTTCTGGGGGGGTTCAGTGTGTCGCTCTGGGGGGGTTCAGTGTGTCGCTCTGGGGGGGTTCAGTGTGTCGCTCTGGGGGGGTTCAGTGTGTCGTTCTGGGGGGGTTCAGTGTGTCGCTCTGGTTTAGGTTCAGTGTGTCGCTCTGGGCGTGGTTCAGTGTGTCGTTCTGGGGGGGTTCAGTGTGTCATTCTAGGGGGGTTCAGTGTGTCATTCTAGGGGGGTTCAGTGTGTCGCTCTGGGCGTGGTTCAGTGTGTCGTTCTGGGGGGGTTCAGTGTGTCGTTCTGGGGGGGTTCAGTGTGTCATTCTAGGGGGGTTCAGTGTGTCGTTCTGGGGGGGTTCAGTGTGTCGCTCTGGGTGAGGTTCATTGTGTCGTTCTGGGGGGGTTCAGTGTGTCGCTCTGGGGGGGTTCAGTGTGTCGCTCTGGTTTAGGTTCAGTGTGTCGCTCTGGGGGGTTCAGTGTGTCGTTCTGGGGAGGTTAAGTGTGTGATGGGGAGCTGAGCGGTGCGGAGGTCATGAAAGGCCCCCAGCAGCAGCAGGGCTGTGGGAGGGGTCGTGACCAAAGTTATCTGGTTCCTGTTTGGAGTAATATGCAGCAGTTACTGGCAAACTGTGTGGAACGGATGAGGTTGAGGGTTCCAGAGACCAAATGCAGCTGTCTTACTGATCAAGTCTAGTCAAGTCAACGTTATTTGTATAGCACATTTAAAAAAAAAAACGGGAGTTGTACCAACGTTCTTTACAGACGGGGGAAGTGACTGGTAATACATTTAGACAAGAATTAAAGGAGATACAAGGAAATGAACAACTAAAACAAGCAGAAGTAAATACAAATAGAAGGAATAAAAGCAAAATAATAAAGTACTAAGAAGTTCAATAGAAGAGCAGTTATGTTAAAAGTGATGTATGAGTAACATAATTAAACAACAATAAACTAGAGAGTACAGCTTTTGCTAAGAACTAAGAAATTGTACTACCATTGTTTTATTGCTTGCCCTGAAAAGTACCAAAAGAACAGCTTTAGTGGTGAATGGCTGACACTCCCCCTGATGTGTTAAGACATCCTGTCTGTTGGTATAGCAAGCTCTGAAAAGAAAATGATAGGTTTGATCAAATTAAAATAATTCTCTCTTAATTACCTGTATGCCATTATATCAGTATTTCAGTACATACTGATATAGTTCAGTGTCAGTGTAACAAGGGCTATAAAAAACAAAGACTGACTGAAAGTATAAGTGTTTACAGTGAAGGTGCTGATGTTTACATGACGTATGAGCACATGCTCTGCGTGCTGCAGTAGGGCACTGCAGCTCCACCACAGGAGCATGATGTAAGCCACACTTGGCCATGGCCGACCACTCCTCAAGTCTGCCCTGACAGGCTGTATTTACCCACTGAACTGAACACAGCCTTGGGAAAATGGTGCTACCTGATGATTAAGTTTAATCAGCTGTAAGACGGCTTGTGGTGAAGACTGACTGTCGTCTTTGTTATAGTTTTTTCTCTGATAGATGCACGGCCGCTGTTCAACACCACTGCCTACGTGTCTGTGGTGACTTACACTGATCTCGTTGGTCATTACCGCTGTGGAATCTTTTTCAAATCGGCTTCCCTCCATTTTGTGTAATTCTCCACTGGCGTAAATTGCCCTTTGACAGGAGGCGCTGGGTAATTTTGGGCAGTTAACTTTGGAGGTTTTGTCACGGGAGAGGCCACCAGAAATGCTCCCCCCTAAAATATAGGGATTACCGCTAAAGCCGTTCACAATTCTGTGTGTGTCATATCCAATTCAGGGAATTCCCCACGGTGTTTACGGTGCCAGAAGAAGTCTGATTCTTAGCCTGTGTTTACCTGCAGAGGCTGGAAGATTACTGTATGTTTACAGTGTGTGTGTGTGTGTGTGTGTGTGTGTGTGTGTGTGTGTGTGTGTGTGTGTGTGTGTGTGTGTGTGTGTGTGTCAAAGGGACATTGTTTGTGTCAAAGAAGGAGAGAGCTCGTGTGAGTGTTTGTGTGTATGTATGCATGTGACAGAGCGAGAGAATGAAGGAATGTGTGTGTGTGTGTGTGTGTGTGTGTGTGTGTGTGTGTGTGTGTGTGTGTGTGTGTGTGTGTGTGTGTGTGTGTGTGTGTGTGTGTGTGTGTGTGTGTGTGTGCGCGTGTGCGCGTGTGCGCGTGAACTCTGCCCAAGGGGATCAGAAACAGAAGAGAGGTTTTTGTCTTGCCTCAAGCTGTTGATCTGCATAGGGGCACAATGAGAGATATGACTTTGATAAAGCAGGTAGCGTTTAGTACTGTCTGGCTGGAACAACAGGTAGCGTTTAGTACTGCCTGTCTGGTGCAGCAGTCAGCGTTTAGTACTGCCTGTCTGGGACAACAGGCATTGTGTAGTACTGCCCATAGATATCTTATATAAAGGCTAGATGGATAATGGCAGACTCTTGAATGTCCGCACAGGAGGCCATTTTTAGGATGGTATAGCTTCTGGGAGGGATCAGTGGTACGTTAGGTAACGTCAGTGATCTTCCCAATCGTTTACACTCTTATCTCGCGGAAATTTTGACAGATTTAGAAATGACTTGATTTACAATCGTCATTACCTTGGTAATAATTCTGGATGCTTGAACATGTTGAAATGTGCAGCTTAATTGTGTATCACGGCTATTGTGTATCAGTCATTTTACATCAATTGGCGAGGCATAATTGTTCTTTCTTTTCAATATAACTTAAGTTGCACATAATAAAACTGAAGCTGCACATGATTTCCAATCGGGTTGGTTTGTTAAACATCTTACATTATGATTTCGACAGGAAATTGCTGACTTTATTGACAATGAAGATGCCCAAAATGTGTGCAGCCTGCTCTATTGAACTCTATTGAATGCTCCCTTGAAACGAGACCCCGTGGGATCACCTTGATTTTATTATTTCAGTAATATTGCTTTTATAAAGGTGAAAATAATAGTATACATTTATCTCCTGTTGCCATTCTGTATGCTGAGTTTTAGTAGCCTAGATATTGATTTCACATAAATAGCTTGTGCATGTGTATGGCACCTATCTGTTTTGTTCAATGTTATTTTTATATGAAAACCCATGTTTATAATTCTTCATAAGTATGTAGTGCCATGAGAAATATCTTACGTTTATAACAAACCAACCCGTTTGAAAATCGGTTGAAAATTGAGCAAGTTCTGGTTATTTAAAAAGTACCACTACCAACACAATGTTAAGGGGGAGTGAGCTATACTGTCCTCAAAATGGCCGAACACATTCGACTCCGTCGGCCAGAAACGCAGGCAGGATATCTAGCCTTTATTATAGATATCTTTGGGGTTTAGTACTGCCTGTCTGGTGCAATAGGTAGGGTTTAGTACTGCATGCCTGTCATTACAGCCTCCAGTCACTATGGCCAAACATTAGCCTCCTTTGCAGCACAGGTACTGTATGTCCACTACAGCACTGCTCCAGATACCGGCACTGTCTCAAGAGTCTAGCTGACATTTATTTATTCAACACATGAACTCATCTCGACTTTTATCCCCAGTTATGGCTCATATTTCAGGATCTGAGCTATTTAAAAAGTCCCAAACAGCACAGTACTGAGCTTGGTGCACCACAAGTTGTGTCATTGCACTTGGGACTTGGTTGACTTATGTGTGATGTGATTGTTCACCATGAGTGTAATGAAAACGACCCCAGTGGTCACAAACTTTGGACCAGAACTGGTCCTGATCTGGTGAGGATTGGGTGTTAAGTGTGATGAATCTGAATTTTTGCAGTGTAAGAGTTGAATCGCCCCAGGATAGATGCTCAGGTAGTGAGTCTGTACTGTGTGATTTTAGAAAGCTTGTGTGTATATTTATGTGTGTGAGTGTGTGTGTATTTATGTTTGTGTGTGTGTGTGTATTTGTGTGTGTGTGTGTGTGTGTGTGTGTGTGTGTGTGTGTGTGTGTGTGTGTGTGTGTATGTGTGTTAATTATTTGTGTGTGTGTATTAACATGTAAGGTGTGCAGACTGTAAAACCGTCAGTGTTAGCTACGCTAGCTGAGAGATGCTTGTACTTACTTTAAATTGAATCGCCCCAGAGTAGATACTCTGCTAGTGCGTCACCGGCGTGTACTGTATGATTATCAAAAAACGCTTGGGGATTTTGTGTTTGGATTTCATGTTGATGCGCATTTTGTGTTGAAATGCCTTTTGAAATCTTGGCAGGATGCACTGAGGTATAGCTGCTGTTCATTGTGTTTGAGTGTTCTTCAGACTTGTCACAGGCTCTGTGGCATAAACACTAATGAAGCTTTGGGGGTGATTATTCCGGGGTGGGATTCCCGTACGACTCCCTGAAATGAGAGCTTTGCCTGGGTTCCACATTCCTGAAGCTCAGGCTGTTGGATTCCGTGAAGAATGGATGGGAATGGGATCTAACACCGTAGCTCTTTTCCGCTGAGGACCTCTCAACGCGTTGTGTGTGTGTGAGTGTGTGTGTGTGTGTGTGTGTGTGTGTGTGTGTGTGTGTGTGTGTGTGTGTGTGTGTGTCAGTGTGTGTGTGTGTGTCAGTGTGTTAGTGGGGCATGCTGAAGCCTGTCCTAACTCCCAGCGTGTTGAGAGCTGCTCGTCTGTGCTATTACCCTCATCCTCACTCGGCCAGCCTGCACACGCCCAACACATACTCGCAAACACACACTACACACACCCACACACACACACACATACTCACAAACACACACTACAGACACACACACACACACTCACACACACACACACACACACCCACCCACACACACTGACCAATCTTCCCCTTAATGTATCAGTGACAGAAACAGAAATATATCCACATTATAGAAAAACCCACACAGACACACACAAGCAAGCACTCTAGACTTAAACCCACACAGACAGACACACACACACACACACACACACACACACACACACACACACACACACACACACACACACACACACACATGCAAACACTCACAAAGGCCCATCATGAGCCAATAGAAGCCCATCAAAATGCATTTTACATTCATTCTGTGGAGGCTGCTCATGACAGTAAAATAAACACCGAAATCTAAAAGCTTAAAGTTGACATCTTTGATTAACACATGAGGCTCCGTGGCATCCTCATTGCATAGGCTGACAGTGAAGCCTGCTGTGCCTCTACACATCTAACTGGCCGGTGCAGGGGACTCGATCTCTCTCTCTCTCTCTCTCTCTCTCTCTCTCTCTCTCTCGCTCTCTCTCACTCTCTCTCTCTCTCTTTCTCCCTTTCTCTCTCCCTTTCTCTCTCTCTCTTTCTCTCCCTCTCTCCCTCGCTCTCTTTCCTCAGACTTACCGTTTGATATCATGACTAATTCCCTGCCAGAGACACTCGTTTGAAAGTGAGAGGGCTTGCTGACAGACAGTGTTTGAACACACACACACACACACACACACACACACATAAACAAACACACACACACACACACACACACACACACACACTCAGTGGTGGATATACTGAGTACACAGATGTTTTATAGCACTGTGTATGTATTGGCCCAGTCCCATTGCTTGTGGTGCTAATTCAGTAGAGGGCTGTATGTGTGTGTGCTGTGCACTGTATGTGTGTGTGTGCTCTGTACTGTATGTGTGTGTGTTCTGTACTGTATGTGTGTGTGTTCTGTACTGTATGTTTGAGCACATTCACTAAGACACCAACTTACATCCGTTCTTTCTACCATCTACCTTTCCACCATTCTTCTTTAAACTAAATCCTTTTCTTTCAACCATCTTTCTCTGTACCATTCTTTCTTAAACTAAATCCTGTCTTTCTACCCTCTGCATTAGGTAGATAACATAGGCATGTGTGATTTTGAAACCTTTACTGTGCCTATGAGTATATTTTCCTATTCTTTTTTTTTGTGTAATTATCCTAAACCTCCATTTCCATCAGCGTTGGCAGGCGTCCCCTCTGTGTGAAGTCTCTCGGGGAGTGTCCGCGTGTTAGGGTGTTGATGAAACAGCGCAGCCCGCGCCCGCGAGTTAGCGTTAGCATATTTGGGCTGTTAACCAATTTTGCGGAGCGCAGGCCAGAACACGCCTGCCTGGATGACAGACTCATCATTATCACTCGCCCTGAAGCAGCCTGCCCCAACCTGCACCGGTCCACTCCTCTTTCCCTCTATCCCTCCATCTCTCTCTCTCTCTCTCGCCCAGCTATATCTCTCTCTCCTCCCTTTCTTCCTTCCGCTGCTAACAATCCATCTATCCATCTATCTCTCCTTTCATCTCAATAAATGACCTGTGTGTGTGTCCTGTCAGTCCTCTCTATGCTTTCCCTTTCCGTGCCGCTTGAGATGTTGTCACTCGTTCAGCTGAACACCTCTCTCTTCTCTTCTCCCCTCACTTTTCTCTCTATCCCTCTCTCTGTTCTGTAGAAGTCCATACTTTTAAGCATCAATGTCATCTCCTCCCTTATCTATAAAGATCTTCAGTGGGTGTGGACGCGCACACTCACACATGCACACACACACACACACACACACACACACACACACGTATGTGTGTTAGATAGATGGACAGTTGTCAGTTCGATGAAAGATAAGATAGGGACTGGGTAGAAGAAAAGAAAGAAAAGGTGATGTGTGAGTGGGCAAGCCCAGGCATCTCACCTCACAGCAGCTCTGCCTGATTGGTGTCTCTGTGTGAGCTCAGCCCACAGCCTCTCCTCACTGTGTCTCCATCACACACTCACTCACACACACACACATACATACATCCGCTCACTCAATCACACACTCACTCACTCACACATATATTAATCCACTCGCTCAATCACACACACACTCACACACACACACGCATTCATCCACTCGCTCAATCACACACTCACTCACACACACACACACACACATATATTAATCCACTCGCTCAATCACACACTCACTCACTCACTCACACACACACATATTCATCCACTCGCTCAATCACACACTCACTCACACACACATATTCATCCACTCGCTCAATCACACACTCACTCACTCACACACACACATATTCATCCACTCGCTCAATCACACACTCACTCACACACACACACACATATTCATCCACTCGCTCAATCACACACTCACTCACTTACACACACACATATTCATCCACTCGCTCAATCACACACTCACTCACTCACACACACACATATTCATCCACTCGCTCAATCACACACTCACTCACACACACACACACATATTCATCCACTCGCTCAATCACACACTCACTCACTCACACACACACATATTCATCCGCTCGCTCAATAACTCACCCACACACTCACTCACTCACACACACACATACATCCGCTCGCTCAATCACACACCCACTCACACACACACACATATTCATCCACTCGCTCAATCATACACTCACTCACACACACATATTCATCCACTTGCTCAATCACACACTCACTCACACACACACATATTCATCCACTCGCTCAATCACACACTCACTCACACACACATATTCATCCACTCGCTCAATCACTCACTCACACACACACACATATTAATCCACTCGCTCAATCACACACTCACTCACTCACACACATATTCATCCACTCGCTCAATCACACACGCACTCACTCACACACACACATATTCATCCACTCGCTCAATCACACACACACTCACTCACACACACACATATTCGCTCACTCACTAACGCACTCACTCACACACACATATTCATCCGCTCGCTCAATCACACACGCACTCACTCACACACACACATATTCATCCGCTCGCTCAATCACACACACCTATTCATCCGCTCGCTCAATCACACACTCACTCACACACACACTCACTCCCACACACATATTCATCCACTCACTCAATCACACACTCAGTCACACAAACATATTCATTCACTCGCTCAAACACACACTTACACATTCACTCACTAATACACTCACTCACACATACATATTCATCCACTCACTCACACACACTCACTCACTCACACACACACTCACTCACACACACATATTCATCCACTCGCTCTATTACTCGCCCAGGCATACACTCATTTACTCACTTACTGTTGTTGTGGAGACCTCTCGCAACTTTACTCAATCAGAAGTCAGAAACTCTGATGGATGCGTCTAAGTTTCAAGAAGATGCCCCACAGATGAATCTCACTGTATGAATGGCAATGTGTGTGTGTGTGTGTGTGTGTGTGTGTGTGTGTGTGTGTGTGTGTGTGTGTGTGTGTGTGTGTATATTTTTTGTTTATAACATTTTATGCTATTTGGTTAAAATGTAACGGATCTTCTTGCAGTCCTGTTTCAATAAACCATTAATATCCTGGTCCATCACATACAAAAACCGCTCACTCACCCACTCACTCGCTCACTCGCTCACTCACTCGCTCACTCACTCGCTCACTCGTACACTAACTCATTCACTCACACAAACATATTCCCCCGCTCACTCAATTACAACCTTACAGTGTACAGATTGCGAGCCATGCACACCTCCAGTGCCTGTTACTGTAGTAAGAGTGGAGGCTCAACAAATGACAAACGGCTCAAACGCATTCCAATTTCAGTCGAAATAAAATGTACATGGGACCTGAGTATGAAAATTAGAAGTAAAATAAGTAGGCATCATCCTCTTAAATTATTATTTTTTTTATTTCATATAAATACAAATAAATATAAAAGTATATCAATATTTACATAGTTTAGCAGGATCTTTCTCCTCCAAAGTGAGTAGAGTTCAGGGGGAGGGCCTGTGTTTATGTTATGTGTTGGCAGCTTGGCTTCATGTTGGCCCACAGATGCAGGTGCGTGACATTAAAGATTTTGATTCCTTTCACAGCGTGGAGTCCTATCTAAAGAACACGCACACATGGGCATGTATGTTGGCTGCGTCTGCGTCTCCAGAGAGCACATGTGTCTGTGTATGTTAGCACATGCTGGTGACTGATCCGTGTTGGTCTTACAGTGAATTATCTTTCGCCATCATCTGACTTTCCCTCCATGCCTGATGCGCTTGACTGGGTGCAGGATGCTGGCGTCTCTTTGTGTCAGTGTCACAGCAGCGCAGATCCAGAGTGACACCCACCTAGAGTCTCTCCTCTCCCCACTCGCAGTGCGTGTCTTCTGGGGAGAACCCCGCTGACCCTGGGGGCTGGTTGGTGACACTGGGGCTCTTATGTGGAGAGGTTCGTCACAATAAAGAATGTCATTCCACTGCAAAATCCAACAACGTCACTATATCTCTTTAGATCGCAGAGTCATATTGGGTGACCTTTCAGAAATCATCATTCATTGAAAAAAATTAAAAACACTAAACGCTGGAGAGTGAACATGTGACCTTGGTATTGACTAATCAGGGCTCATTCGTTTCACGAACTTCTTACCTGGAATAGTGAAGGAATGGTTCTCCATTAGTGAGGGCAGCGTGTTGTGTGTGTGTGTGTG
>NC_137921.1:9050608-9138108 GCF_963457725.1 Sprattus sprattus | reverse complement strand
ATGACAGAATAGGATGGAAGCTTTTGGGCACAAAGAGTTTGGTGCTGTTCATGTTAGCAGTTACATTGGTCTATGCCCAGATTGATTTAGTGGTTGGTTTCGTTTAAAGGGATTTTGTTTTAAGACAGAAATGTAAATGCTACTAGTTTGGGCAGCTGTTCATTTATTTTATTTTTTTTTACCACAATGATATGTTGTCTTTGGATAGTCGGCTCCATGGAAATTGAGTTCTGGCACATTGTAGATGCTTTGAAAAAGCTTGGTTATTCTTAGAAGCTCTCCCATTGGTTACTCTTAGAAGCTCTCCCATTGGCTACTCTTAGAAGCTCTCCCATTGGTTACTCTTAGTAGCTCCCATTAGTTACTCTTAGAAGCTCTCCCATTGGTTACTCTTAGAAGCTCTCTCTCATTGGTTACTCTTAGTAGCTCCCATTAGTTACTCTTAGAAGCTCTCCCATTAGTTACTCTTAGAAGCTCTCCCATTGGTTACTCTTAGAAGCTCTCCCATTGGTTACTCTTAGTACCTCCCAATAGTTACTCTTAGAAGCTCTCTCATTGGTTACTCTTAGTAGCTCCCATTACAGTGTATATTATCAAAACTATGTCATGTTTTTTTTCACAAATCAACAATAATCTTATGCTACACCTGACTATGCCAAGACCCCAGTTTACTGACAAAATAGTCTCCCCCCTCTCTATGTTGCTGCTCTGGCATTGTGGCCTTGCAGGACAAGGTCTCATTCATCACTGATTGGCCTAATGGTAGCCCATATGTATAGTTTTGGTACTAAGCCTCTTTTGTCAGACTCTTGTTCCACTTGTATATCACATTTAGAATGTTTTGTAGACAGTTGTTAATTTTCAGAGCGCATAGATACTTCAGTCCTTGGGCCTAAAGGTCCTTGTGACCTAAAGCTAATTTAATAGCAGCTAATGAGCCAGATTCAGGGTGTGTGTGTGTGTGTGTGTGCCTCCCAGAGAGACTGCTGGAGGTGTGGCACTCAAGAAGTGAATGCTTTTGATGCGAGCAGCGTCACCTCTGAGCTGTGGGCCACTGCATCACACACACTCTCCTGGGCCTCGTTATCTGCCTTAATGAGCGTTGGAGGTGTGTGTGTGTGTGTGTGTGAGTGTGTGTGATGTGTGCGCAAACGTGGGTGGGTCAGCACAATGCTGGGGTGTGCCCGTGCACAGACTAGGAGCTCCATGTATAAATAAATTCCTTCAGAGCAACACCTGTTCTGTGAAGCTCTGAGAACAAGAACACAAGAACCACTGTCACCTCTAATGAAAACGTTTCCAAAACCGTACATATGTTGTTAAAAAGGTATGGTCAAATCATTGCGATTGGCTGATAATGACTTCATTGCCACATCTGCTTATTAATTATTACTTAACAATCTATGTATGGTTGATCGTGCCCTGCTTTGTGTCAATGAAATGAGCAGATATAGGTATCCCTGCCTATTCCATCTGTGCGGATGCTGATGCCCTATTCAATTAATGCCCTTATGTAATAATGTATACATCTTTAATTAACATGTCTATAGTAGTGAGTTGGCACCAAGATAAAGTCCAAAAATGAAATGCTGTGCTGTTAAACAATTATCAGAAACCTTTCATGTACATCAAAGTACTTTACTGCTTTTGTGTGGCATAGATAAATGATATGGAAAGTATGGCTGAAAATCAGTATTACGTCACTGCAAATGTTGAAATGTAGACTGTAAATGTGTTTTGATATTCTGGGTGAGTTGCTGTCTCAAAGTGTTCTTTTTTATAATCACATTGTAACATAGTTACTATTTTATCAATGTTATGGAGTGTGTCCAACGGTTTCATTTTTGTACAGTGTTCTTTCTAATCTATTCTGAATATAAACGTGTACATTACAGAAAAAGTTGACTCAGGTCGTTCATTCACATTCCTTAACCCTGATTATAGTAGGCTAGACAATGCTGAGAGCAGTGCTATGGTCAAATTACAGATTCAACTCGGAGATGGATTAATAGCTCAAATTGACCCCTAGGTGGCACCCTAGGTACCATATGGGTGAGACCCTGCGTCCAGGAAAAGGGTTTTTAACCTCACACTATTGTCTACATGTCAGATGAAACTAGAGGCTAAGGTCAGGCTAATAATTCACATGCATAATATCCTATAACTACTCTGCTAATGTGCAGTTCCCAAATTAAATGAGCAGACACTCTTAACACACACACACACACTATCTGTAGCCTTGCGTTGTTCTCAGGTGTCGAAAGACCATTGGACCCCATACGCTGGCTTTTTGCTCATCGGTTTTCGGGCGGTCCACTGAGTTATGACAAACGGCCACTCGCCTGAGAAACAATTTTTTTTCTTTATTCATTTTAACTTCATTAATTTTCACCAACCCTTAACATGTTTATAGATGTTGCCAGAGAGTAACGTACGTCTTTAATTGATCTAGTCATATTCACCCATGACCATCGCCATGGACTTCTTCTGTTCAGTGGGTAATATTTTAAATGGCCTATGGCAAGAATGTGATTTAGAAAATGGCAGAAATATTTTATGTTATTTATTTTCTTATTATCCATGCCCAGTTAAGCTGCAGATGGTGGCTGACCAGGCAATGCTACACCACCAGTAGGCTGCAGACATAAAATCCACCAGTGGATTGATAAATGCTGCTATTTGAGTTGGTGCAGTTTAATCATCTCAAAAAAAAAATGATGAGGCAAGAGATCCTTGTGGGACGCAAATTATCACATCGAAATGTATTGTGGCGTCAAAGGCATTCTCAGCATCAAATTATATTTATAATAGCCTTCTACACCATCCCTGAGGTTTAAATCAGTGGCGATCAGAGTCATGGATTTGTCTATTCAATCAAAAAAACAAGAGCATGTCTGGTTTAATTTATTTCTCTGTGGTATTACTGTAGTGGCATTTGTAGTAGAAGTGTTTAGATCTGTGTTCGACTAAAGCGACACAGCCAAATTGATAAACGTCTGAGTATCGATCGATCTGTACTCTGTTGCTTCTACCTGTCATTCTTTCACTGAGCTCTTGCGGAAGTACTGACGTGTTCGCAGTGGGACAGCACGAGCGTTAGCTAGTTAGCTTAGGTAGAGCCTGGGTAGAGCCGAGTGACACAGCGGCAGAACCGGGTAAGAGAAAGGTATCCCTTGACATAAAATGCTGTGTATATTCTCTATGTGTTTCTGAACTGGTGAATATTGTGTTTTGTGAGTGTTTTGATAATTGAAATGTCCTCACCGACCGGCAACCTTTCCATAGGCTCTGTAAAAGAACCTATCTTAAATAGCTAACGTTATAGCGATAGAGCGTTCAATACCGCCCGGAAGTGAGTTGTCCAATTTTCGCGTTTGGCATTGGTTGTTGTAGTTTTGTTTGTAATGTTTATCAAAAAAAATGATGAAGGTGGTGTTCTAAAAGAACTACAGCTACCATATTTGTCTTCGAATAAATTAACCGTTTGGACTCATCTGTCCATTAATGGGAGCACAGTCAAATATCTCGATTTAGCAAGAACTTGGATTTTGTGTTATGGTTCTCCTAAAACGGTATACATGTACACACTCGTTTTGAGAAAACACACGATGGTTTTGTGATAAAGTAGCTGATGTTGTTAGATTTGTATAGCTTGCTAGCTAGATACCCTCGCATGCTAATGTCAGCGATTTAGCAATAATAGCTACTACATTTTACAACTCTTTAGCTTGTATACATGGAACCAAGCTACAGGCTACCCCTGAGGCAAAGGCTCTTAATGTAATCGGGTATAGGAAGCTTAGATAATCAAACATGTTAGCTGACCGCGAAACTGATCAAAGGATGCGACGCAAATATGTCTGTAGTGTTTGCAGTGCGGGAACTGCTATGGTTATATATGTTTACCATGGTGAACCCTTACACTTTAAAGGGATATCATGGCATTACAGTCTTGCATTCCATTCGCCTAGCTATTAGCTCGCTAACTGATTAGCATAGCTAACCACTAGAGATGGCTACTTCCTCGTTCAATCAGCTAGCTAGACTGAGCACGTCCATTAACAACCAGAAACCGAGTTTGTGACGAAATGATTGAACCCTTGTTCGGCCTGTGGTGTCAGAGCAACTGCTGGGCCAGTGTTATCTGTTCTGACATTCGGTCAGAGTTCATCTGGTATAATTGTCGTCTTGTGTTTTCACTACTTCAATATCACAATCGGTCACCCAATCTAACGAAATAATTTCATTAACGATACGTGATTACGATGGCAATATGAAAGAGTGGTCTCATAATCACTCGGTAAGCAAATGGGTATGGCGTTCAGAGCATATTGCTAACATATCCCTCTGTGTTATAGGCTATGCCGCTAGTTACCTGATTTTCCATATGATACTACTGATAGTACACATCATAAACGCTTCATTATCATCAGGTGTAGCAGTTATTCAGTCCTGAAAGGCGATCGTGAAACAGTGAAAACAAGTTGGAAGAAGTGGGCTTTTAAGTAAGCTGAAACATGCAGACTATTATATTTCTACTGTTAATTAACTCTTCTCCCCTCTATCCTAGATTGGTACTAGTTCTTGTAGAAATTATTAGAACACCCGACGTAAACACAGGGAGCTCTAAGTGGTCATTCCATCTAGTTGTTCAGTCTAGATGTACTTCTCTAAACAGTCCTGTGAAGAACCTGTTATTTCTGAATCTCTTGTCAGTTAACTTCAGGTCTTATGTTGATGTCTTCCAGTAGTCTGGTGTCCACTCTCAGAAAGCTTGTTCACCGAGTTGTGTGAATAACAGTTTCTGTGCCTCGTAGACAGAATGTCAGAAGGAGACAGCGTCGGGGATTCGATCCATGGGAAACCTTCAACGGTCGGACGCTTTTTCACAAGGCTTGGGCAGGTATGACCAGGGAAATCCAAACTTTGACCTCACTTTTTATTTAATTTTTCTGTCTTTCCTCTCTTATACAATCTTTCTGGTGTGTGCCATTTTCTTAAATGATGTTGTTCAATCAGCCGTCCCCATGTTGAATGTTTATGTGTGTTTCGCAGATCTATCAATCATGGTTAGACAAGTCAACGCCGTTCGCTATTGCGCGGTGGGCAGTCACACTTCTACTAACGGCCATCTACATGATCAGAGTGTACATACTACAGGTACCGTACACCTTACTGCTCAGTTTGTGTCCACCACATTGCCACTTTTACTGGTTAGGCTTCTGTGGTTAAAACAAGAGTAATTTGTATGTGCCATAGGCTGTAGGACATGGTTACATTGTTCTGGTCAAGTCCAATATTGTCAAATGCTCTGAGGAACAGGTTATTTTCTTTGCAAAGACTTTCATTTGTGATTCCCACAGAACCTTTGTAAGAGAAATAGAATGTGTGATTTACACCTGAATGCTTTTAAATGGGTGTCTCTTTGTGTTAATAAAATATATATAACGCAGTGCACATTTTTAAATAACTTAATTCCTTTAATTCTATATTGAGTGCATTAGCAAACATCTTTGTTTTACAATTAAGTTCATTGAGAGGGCAGTCGCTAACTTCCTTTTCCTCCTCTGTGTGGTCTCCTCAGGGATGGTACATAGTCACATATGCTCTGGGCATCTACCACCTCAACCTGTTCATCGCGTTCCTGTCACCCAAAGTGGACCCGTCTCTGCTTGATGACGGAGGTGAGTCTCCGTCAGCCAACCAATCAGTGGGGTGCTAATTGCTAATGTCATTGCTGCGCTCTTGGTTGTGAGACACTCATAGCGGGAGGATTTGGCTAAACATCTGGGCTCGCAACCACAAGTGCTGCCCAAATAAATACAGGCCATGGATGTAAAAGGGCAGACGTCTGTTAACCTTCATTGCATGCAGCTTTGCTGTCTTGTACCCTAACCACTTCACTAGGGTACACAGTTAACAGTGTTTTCCACCTGATGTCATCTCTTTGCCATGGAAAAATGCGGTGTGTGTGAGAGACAACACACACACACACACACACACACACACACACACACACACACGAGTTAAATACTTTGGAAAGCTTGCTCCATTTCAACACTCGTTGCTCACACCCCTGCCATTGTAAGTTCATTCACTAGCAGGTTGCAGTAGATATGTATGGGAGGTAGCGAGTTGTGTGTCCCCATGCGTGGTTGTCGCCCCCTGACCTTGTTTGACCTTGTCTCGTGTGGTTTCCCCTTAGACGAGGGTCCATCGTTGCCAACCAAGCAGAATGAGGAGTTCCGGCCTTTTATTAGGAGACTACCCGAATTCAAGTTCTGGTGAGTATGCGCAGGTGTTATGTGTGTGTGTGTGTGTGTGTATGTGTGTGGTTCTGCCTTGTTCTGCTTGAGGGTGAGGTGAAGGGTGTTGTAGTATTTTGGCTGACAAAAAAGAACATGTGAGACTGGGTTGAAATATAGAGAGGGCTTATTTCCTTCATTTCCTCTGCTTCTGACTTTTATTTTGGTCTCCTGCTGATTTACTTCTTTTATTTTAGGGTCTACTGATTTTGATCTGCAATGTGAGGCACATTTCTTAAAGATGTTTTATAGCTAAAGCTGTGCTGCTGTGTGGTTCAGTTCATATAATTGAGTTGGTCTAGTCCAGTTGGCCTGGTGTGTCTTTAAGCGATGCCCAGTTCATCTGATTGAGTTGGTCTAGTCCAGTTTGTCAGGTGTGTCTAAGCGATGCTCAGTTCATCTGTTTGAGTTGGTCTAGTCCAGTTGGCCTGGTGTGTCTATAAGCAATGCTCAGTTCATATGGTTGAGTTGGTCTAGTTCAGTTTGTCATGTGATGATGAACTGATAACTTTGATTTCCTAGTCGACAAACATCACTGAGCAAACCTGCTTTTTGCCTCATTGCTTGCAGCCCTCTCTCCCATTCCCAAGGTCCCTGATTCTAGGTCAGAGCAGTAGATGTGTGTGTGTGTGTGTGTGTGTGTATGTGTGTGGGTGCATGTGAGCGTGTGTAAGAGGAAGTGTGTGTGTGTGCTTGTGTGTGTGTAAGCAGGAGGGTGTGTATGTGTGTGTGTTTGTTTTGCCCTGTTGTGCGCTTGGTACCTGATGACAATGTGTCATGTCTCTTTGCCCTTTCTCCTCTGCAGGCATTCGGCGACAAAAGGCATCGTCATCGCCATGATCTGCACGTTCTTCGAAGCCTTCAACGTGCCCGTGTTCTGGCCCATACTGGTCATGTACTTCATCATGCTCTTTTGCATCACCATGAAGAGGCAGATCAAGGTGCGCTTGTCCTGTCCCGGCAACTTTACTATGCACTCACCGTTGAGTGGCTGTAGCAGTCATTATTATATTATTATGCTACCGTAATTCCCGGACTATTAAGCGCACCTGAATGTAAGCCGCACCCACTGAATTTTATTAAAACACTTATTTTGATCATAAATAAGCCGCACTTGTCTATAAGCCGCAGGTGCCTACCGGTACATTGAAAACAAATTAACTTTACACAGGCTTTAACGAAACTCGGCATGACAAGAACAGTTAGTAGGCATGCAACGTAGCCTACTAATATTTTACAAATATATAGCTTATTGTAAGTGCTAAAGTGAACAATCGAGGATAAGTTAACACGCAGAAAGTGATGTTGCTCAAGAGCAGGATGATGACGATTTGGTTAAAAAGGGGGCACCTCTGTTTGGAACTGGTTTGAGTTCAAAATATCCGATCTCGACCATAAAAGAATAAAAGACAGTTGTGTCGCCGCGTTGTTTTAGCCAAAGGTGTAAGCACAAGCAATGTAAAACCATCATTCAATTTGCAGCTCGAACATTGTCTATTGTTTATCATATTTCATATTATCATTTTCACACACATAGGTAGGGTACATACAGTTGGCAGCTGCTAGCTTGTGATACGTGATACTAGATCGTTTTATGGAACTGTAACTCTTCCATTGAAATCGTTTATGCTAAGGTTATTTAAAGTTCCCTTAGCTAGCACAGCAATTCGATAACCAGTAACAACCAGGAAACACAACTTAAGCTGCAAAGTTTAATTTTTCAAAATCATCTCACCATTGAAAAAGCAGTCTTGGGTTCTACGTGATTACAACCACTTGTGGAATGTTAAATGGCTTCACATAGATATAAACATACCTAAGAGAAATAATGGGAAATCGATAGAGCAAGGGCTCACTCTGATATCAATGTTAGCAATATTGCTCATGCTTTAGTCTCCGCTCTTCGTCTAAAGCCAAATCTATTCTTGAGGTTCCAACATTTTTCAAAAGCAAGTTGGTTTTAAATGTGAGTTGTCGATCAAGTTATTTTCTGTCCCGTCGTTTGAAGCATACCTTTTAGCTCCGGCATTGATCTCCCATTATTTAACATTTCACGTTTCAGGATCTCACACGCCCCCTTCATTTAGGCAGAGTTACTGTTTGTCTCCCCTCAGGCATTACGCTTGTGAAAGTGGGAAAAATACATAAATAAGCCGCGTCATTGTATAAGCCGCGAGGTTCAACGCGTGAGAAAAAAGTAGCGGCTTATAGTCCGGGAATTACGGTATATATTATTGGCGACTTTACTATGCGCTCACCTTTTGAGTGGTTGTAGCAATCATTATTATTTTATATATTATTGTATTAGATTATATATTATTGTTATGTTTACAAATGGCTTTGCAGTCTGAAGGCAGAATTTTAAAGTGGTCACTGTTAGTTCTGCCCTGTATGTGAACCTACGCATCAGTGGTCTGGACCTGTGAATGCTGTTGAGTGTTCTGCCCTTAGTTTAGACATAAGACTGAAGCCCCACTCAGTGCTGTGTGCTTGGGTGGTGTTGGCATCCTCAGATGCATCTTCAGTTGCTAGGAGAAAGCTAAACTCATCCAGGTGACCTGCTGTGCTCTCGTGTTTCGCACCACTAGGGTGTTTTACCGTGCAGGATTACCCAGTGACAACATTAACCCTACTTTAGAATTGAGTCATGTTTATTGTTGTCACTGGGTGCAGGCTTTGTTAACTCCCCATCTCTTTCAAAAGATGCCCTGTCAGTTACGGATGCGGATGATGATGATGATGATGATGATGATGCATATTTATGCAACTATAGTTGGCTATCTTTGTGTTTCTGACACCCCTTTTTTTGTGTGTGTGTGTGTGTGTGTGGTTGTGTTTGCTCTTCCCTCCTCTACAGCACATGGTCAAGTACAGATACCTACCCTTCACTCACGGGAAGAAACAATACAGAGGCAAGGAAGAAACCAGTTAAAAAACACCCAACATCCCAGGGCCCCATCTGTAATTAAACTGATTGATGAGGAATGGTGCGCAAGAGGGTTTTTTGTTTTATTTTATTTTATTCGTATATATTTTTCTTTTTTTCTTATGAGGCGTGTAAATTGGAGGGGAAAGAGTTTTGATCCATGGTGACAGTGTTGGGTTACAGTAAGCCCCTCCGATTGGCCAAGAGCATCATGCTGCCTTTTGACTGGACTGTGGGCCATTCATTTTCTTTATTTGTCGTTTTTCTGCGGGTTTGTCTGGGGTATGTTCTGTCCCTCTCTGGGTGGTGGGGTATAAAGATGAGAGGGGGAGGGGGGGGGGGGGGGGGTCTTTGCCTTCTAACCCTGTGGGGTGGTAAGTATTTACTAATGTAGTTGGGGGTTGACAGTTATTCTCCAGTATCCTAGTTACCAATCATTAAGATTCCCCCCAACACTTTCCACTCTGCTCTTCCCCCCCGCACCCACCAGACCAGCTACAAACCTTATGGGTCCTCCCAAAGGTCTACAACACCCAGTGGTAGAGACACTTACAGGCGTCATGGCAACCTTGAATTTTTCAGATTGGAAATATGTAAATTCTAGAACTTGGTATATCCAGTTAGAGTCTGGAGTCTCCACTGAGGTTCATGTGTCATAGTGTTCCATCAGAACAGTCTCTACGTTCTGTTGTGGATCCACCTAATTCACCTTTTAATGTGACTAGGTACCTAATATTACCCAGTAAAACCAGCAACTGTCTCAATAAAACTCTTTGAGAGTAACTTTGCCTTGTTGGTGGAAGAGGATCTGTGGGCGTGTGCTTCATACTTTTATTTGAAATCAATGCCACATGCCAATCTATACATATATATATATATATATATATATATATATTAATGATTGTGTTTAGATGAAGAATTTTTGGGAAATGTAGTCTAACACCCTTAGCAGTATTTGAATGTGTATATATATATATATTTTGTTTGTTTTCTTCTGTTTGTTTTCTTCCCCACATGAAATCCACCCACAGTTGTAGTGTGTGAACCACAACCCAACCCTCCTCCCTCCCTTTCAGAACCCATTAATTTAGGTGCGATGGTGATGAGATTGATTAGAGAAAAAAAAGAATAAATGATTGAAAGGATTCATTACATTTTACTATTTGTACTATGTTAACCCACTGTAGCTGTTTTTATGAATATGTGAGAAGAGTTTAATCATTCCAAACAAAAACGTTTCTTGTCTCTCTCTCTCTTCTTTTGCAGAGGACACATGAACATTGAGTGGTTTAAATATTACAAAAGGACGGAGAGGGTTGAAACCTGAGTTTATTTTTTTCCTTTTTTTGTCTTTTTGGATGGGGGAGGGGGATTCTGGGACGGGTCTTGAGCAGAGGATCATATGCTAACAGCTAATCTAGATTTTTTTTTTCACAAGTTTTCCTGGAGGAGAGAAAACGTAATCAACACTGTAGTTAAGGATCAAAACATTTATCCTCTGATAGTGCATCATGTTTTTAAGGGTTGTTTTCAGGATTTTTACATAAATATATTTTAAAGGTAATTTTTTTTTTTGGTTCTCAAGACACACTGCTGTTTTTCCAAGTGTTAAAAGTAATTCTGTGTCACTTAAACCAATCAAAATGAAATGGTAAAAAATTGGATACAAGATTTGTAAATTGTTTCTCATGAAAGAAATTGCATGTGGTTGGTTTTCTTGTGCCGCTGACAAGAACCAGGAAAAAAGATTTTAATAACTCAAAAGTGTAATTTTTATCACTCCAAATGCTATTAAAACAACGGTGTCTCCTCACGCGACTGCACTCTTTATTTGCATGATGAACCTCAAGCATTCAGTTTCCGCCAGTTAATAATCACACGGACTGCAGGAAAGCATCCTTTGGAAAAACTGGATAAACATGTTAGACATGAATACTTATGAGGATGCATACAGCGGTAGTACACAATGAGGCTATGAAATAGGGTTCATTTGTTAACGCTGTAAATATGTTAGGGGATTTCCTGGACTCTTCTGAGGAATGGCAAATGACACGGCTCTGTGGGTTCTTCGGAGCTTTAAAAGCACAGCCAGTATTTCGGCTATTTACAGTGCCTTGCATAAGTATTCACCCCCTTGGATGTTTTACCCTTTTATTGCTTTTATAAATCAGTCATGGTCAATATAAGTTGGCTTTTTGGACAAAGAAAAAAAATCACAAAATAGCCCTCTTTAATGTCAAAGTGAAAACAGTTTTCTACACAGTTATGTAAATTAAATAAAAATATGTAATGAAAATAAGTGTTTGCATAAGTATTCACCCCCTTTAAATAGACTGACCTAATTCAACAGAGGTCCAGCCAATTGGTGCTAGAAGTCTCACAATTAGTGAAATGGGGATCAGTGTGCAGTGAATGTGTCTCAAATGATTGTAGTATAACGACACCTGTGTCTGGAAGGTCCATTCATTGGTCAATAATTAGTATTCCTGGCTACTGTTACACCATGAAGACCAACGATCACTCTAAAAAAGGTTATTGAAAAGTATAGGTCAGGGGAAGGATACAAAAAAATGTCCAAGACACTTAACATCCCCTGAAATTCTGTTCAATCCATCATCAAGAAATGGAAGGAATATAGCTCATGTGTAAATCTGCCTAGATCAGGCCATCCTTACGAACTGGGTGACCATACAAGAAGGAGAATCGTAAGAGAGGCCACCAAGACACCTATGACTACTCTGAAGAAGTTTCAAGCTTCAGCAGCTGGTATTGGAGAAACTCTACATACAACAACTGTTGCCTGGGTTCTTCACTTTTCTTTTCAAGTGTCCTTGAGCAAGACACTGAACCATAGACATGTACATGTTTATATGTCTATGCACTGAACCGCCAACCGCTCCCAATACGCAGGTTGGCATCTTACAAAAGAGCAGAGCCAGGAATTTGACAGGCATCAAGCAATCTTACACTTTTTTTTGGCAACCACAACTAATCTTTACGGTACATGGTGTGCATTAACTTTAATTCACTCGTAATGTCCTTATTCAGGCCGTTGGTGTTAACACCATTTAACTTTTATATAATATAGCCTACTGACCCTGTCTGCAGCTCATAGACTGTGACATTTTACTCCTTATCTAGAAAAAAAGCATACTGCACTATGTCACGTTTATTATACTACCGCATCTGAAAGATGTAAAGGCCTTCACAAAGAATGAAGTGAATCTACAGTTCAGTGGAATCTTCATTTAAAACATAGGCCTAGATGTTGGAAGTAAGATCATAGACATTATTAAGCATTGGCAGTGATTAAGACAGACTGTGCATAACCTTATAGCCATCATGAGGCCAGAAGAAGCGGAAATAAATTGCAATTTAACAAGGCTTATTTTCTGCCAATGTATAAACAATGTATGCGGTAAATAAGAAAATGTCATGAATTACTGATTTTACTTATTACAGATTCATTATAAAAGTTGGAGAAATAAGGCTGTAGTGGTTTGAGTCCATGACAGGTTGATCAGCGTTGATAAATATGGCGTTTCGGCAAGCCTTTGATCGGGACCACCAAGAGAGCCGCTGGTTGGAGGATGTGTTGCATGAATACCTGACTGAAGTAGGCTATGTGTGTTTGTGTATGTGGCTGTGTGTGTATTTCTACCGGGACCAATCACAATGATGTTACACTACTGACAGTGACATTTCCGCACACGGATATCTCGGTGGTCTAACATTAAAAACCTAGCTTCTCCAATTCACCACTGTGACTACATTTTTGCATTGCTAGCTCTCGCCCACAGCCAAATCTGGAGACCACACATCATTATCGAATGTGCAGCATTAAGGTAATTTTCATTTTCAATCAAAAGATCCCAAATGTAAACACTGAGGTTTCTGAGGTTTCCTGTTTCCTGTGCTCAGCCAATCCCAGTAGGCCTACTGCATGCGGTGCGACCTATCCCTCATGCTGGACCTTTCTGAAAGAGGCAATGATGTGTTACAAATGATGGATGCAAATAAATACAGACAGACAGATAGAAAGGTACTCAAGAGACTGTATACAAATCCAAGGGACTTGTTTATTCTGTTGACAGCTCCCCTTAACAAACAGGACAATGCAGCCTGCTGTCCTCCATGTACTTTTCACGGCTCTTTTCCATCACCTGATTAAGGAAAACCATTGCCAGGCATCTGAATTTAACCTTGATGGGGACTACCTGGTAGGAGGTCTCTTCCGTTTGTACAACCCGCGAGAACCGTATGGTCAAACTAGACCTGTGGCAGTTAAGTGTGAAATGTAAGTATCTGAAATTTCTCCATAACTTTTAAGGCTAAAAGCTATATACTGTGTGTCTTAAAGCTTATCCACATCACTTGATCTGTTGTGTCGCTTCCCTGTACATATGGAACATTAAAGAGATGGAGTGGAGAGATACAATGTAACTGAACATTCTACACACACAGGAGTGCTTCAATTAACAAACTCTCTTTGTTCCGTAGGGGTTCGTTCTCTTTGTGGGGCTATCAGATGTTCCAGGTGATGAGGTTTGCGGTTGAGGAGATCAACAACTCCACCACCCTCCTTCCTAACATAACCCTTGGTTACCAGCTCTTTGATCACTGCTCTGATGCTCACAACTTCCCTGCCATCCTCCAGTTCTTCTCCAATAATTCCTCCATCAAAGCCAGAGAAAACTACAACCATCACCTGCCTAAAGTTATAGGGGTCATCGGTCCCTACAGTAGCACCGAGAGTATTACCCTCGCTCCACTCTTTATGATGGATCTCATCCCAATGGTAACTATTAGTCTTTGATTATATTCAGCAACTGTTTGCATATTATCACATTAATCACATTGTGATTCAGATCTGAAAGTCCAGACCAAGGTTCATGCTTTTGTTACTTTGTATACATTTGATCCTTAAGCTTTGTTTTCAAACTGCAATTATATGAGTGCACTAAATAACTTTCCATGACATCCCTACATCCTGTCTGCATCACCTACAAGGACTGCGTCTCCCTTTACTTGTCATTGATTGGCTTGTAGATTGGAGGGCTATCCAGGTAAAGCCCTGCAATCTACGCCGTAGCCTGACAGTTTGTACGACGCATTGTATGCCCAGCAAGATAAACAAATCACTCTACTATGAATTGCTGTCGATTGCTATCTTCGCTGTTTACAAATAACATGGACATGTAATAACATACAGTAAATGTTGTCTTAAGTCCTTCTATTTCCTCTATTTGTAATCTATAGGTGAACTACGGAGCCACCAGTTCCATCCTCAGCAACAAATTGAAGTATCCATCTTTTGCCAGGACTGTACCTAGTAACGAAGGTCAGATTGAACTCATCATTCACATCATACAACATTACGGCTGGAACTGGGTGGCTTTCATCGGTTCTGAAACTGCATACAGTGAGAATGGCTTTCAGCTGTTTTTTAACCTTATTCAACACACCGGCATCTGTTTGGCCTACACGGAGTTACTTGCTGACACATCGCAGTTAAACGTAGTATTTCAGAACATAGATATGCTCAACATCAAAGTCATCGTTCTGTTCCTTGAGCAGCAGTTTGCTGAGGACATTATCACCTCAGCTATACGACTCAACTTTCACAATAAAGTCTGGATCGCCAGTGATGCCTGGGCCATGAACCCAGTGTTGCCCAAACTACAAGACATACAGACAATTGGCACCGTCATTGGCGTGACGCCAACAGTTGTGACTCTACCTGGCTTCAATGAGTTTATTTATCAGTCACAACACAGAAATGATTCTGTTCACACAGCTGAAGGCTACTGCAATCAGGTTTGTGATGAATGTTCCTCAGTCAGCCCAGAGGACATCCTCAATGAAAACCCCACCTACTCCTTTCCCATTTACTCAGCTGTGTACACCATGGCCATGGCCCTGCACAACGCTCTACAGTGCAACAACTCAGGGTGTGATAAGAGTCGCACTGTCTACCCCTACATGGTAAGGTGTCTCACGAAGAACTTTCTAAAGAATGAATATTATGTCAAAAATGTTACATTTATTTAAGTACTTCAGTATTGCACAGTTCCTCTGACTACCAATACAAGTGCCCAGTCCGGCCAACTAAATATCAAGTCTTTGTCCTCTCTCCTTCTAGCTTCTTCAAGAGATCAAATCCTTGCATTTCCTTTTAACCCAAAGAAACGTGTCCTATGACGAAAACCTGGACCCACCTGTACATTTCTCTATTATGTTCTGGGACATGAACTATACCCCTGCAGAGATCAAGAAGATTGGCACATATCACAGTCACCTTTACACTAACTTCACTATTGATGACAAGCAAATTGACTGGCATGGCGGTGGTTCTGTAAGTACAATTCCTTCACTGAGTACAATCAATTATTTAATTTAAATAACTTTTTCAAAGAGATGTAATTATAATAGTTGCAGAAATAAATATTAGCTGATATATGAAACTGTTTGTAGATTTCCTCATACAGAGGTTGAGGTTATTGACAGTGATATGATTATTGGTTTTAAGGTGCCGTTCTCCAACTGCTCTGTGGAGTGCAAGCGAGGCTACGTCCGAAACGAACTGGATGGTCAACAAGAGTGTTGTTTTGCGTGTGTGAAATGCCCAAGTGACAAGTATTCTAACCACACAGGTAGAGTAAGCTCAAACACTCTAAAGACACGCCACAGGTGCAGCTGGGCCTGTGCCATCAGTGCCTTAAAGCAGCAGTAAGATGTTTTGTTGACAATTTGGGTCGAATACTAGCCATCAATCTACTGAAGTTATACTTGTTGTCATGCTGTGAAAGTTTTTTAACATTATCATGGGGTAGTCTGACCCCGACCACAGAACTGCATAGCATAGGCAGCTAGTTGGAACGACAGGTGTGTTTATCAGTCCTTCATATGACCATATACCATGAACAATAATTTGAAGATAACACCAGTACTAGTTACTTCAAAAGTGTCAAATGGTTGCATACGGCCTCTTTATTTGAAGGAGTTCTGATTCGAACATAAACAGAATCAAGTTGACCATGAGGGCTCTGAAATCAAGCAGCACAGCATCATCATGGTCGTCTTTATTTTCCTCATGCCCCGCTGGTCAGTGGCAAATGCTAATGTAGGTTTTACCGCTAGATTAGTTGGGCTAATAACCTCCTCTGCTGATAACATTATACACAGAGGCAATGAATACATACAGACACATGGCTCTTTGGAAACGTGCTGTTGTGTGAGGATGCTTTCATTCATAATTACATGACTCATGAGTAGAATAAAACCGCACAGTTTATTTTGCACAGACGCGTTTTGCTGAGGACACACACTGACGATGGCTTAAGGCCGAAAACGCGTCTGTGCAAAATAAATTGGTCTTAATATTATTGAGAGAAGCTTGAGAGTGAGGTTTTATTCTACTCATAGTTAACATTCTTTTACTCGCACCCGAAAACGCATTTATATTTTTTTTAAGTAGAGCGCGCCTATCCCTACTAGTCTTTACTCATCAAATAACAATATATAAGTGCACTAAAAGAAAAGACCAAAATCGAATCAATATTTGTCTTTGAAACGGTATCAATTTGCCTATTGGGGCACTTGTACAGTTTTTTAAGGTAGGTTGTTTCAAGCATTTCAGAAAACTTGCCACAGCTCTGCCAATTCTGAGCTGATGGCTTTTAGTTTTTCAGTCTGCAATGTGATCTGTTATTTTGTTACTTTTATTTCTCTAACAGCATATAAATGTCTCACTGGAATACTTCCCTATTTTCATAAAGAGTGTTATAAGAGTAGACAAGAAATGTCTAAAACAAATGTCTTAAACCTTTGCACAGTACTGAACATATTTCCTTGGGCACAGGAAGAAAACATGTAACAGTTGAATGTGAAAGTTGCCCAGTACCTTTAATGGTGCGTGCCTGTTGTTTCTCCTCTAGCTGACCTTTACTCCTGTTTTGCCTGTGATGAGGATGAGTGGTCCGAGCCTGGAAGCACGTCTTGCCAGAAACGTTCTGTGGAATACCTTCACTTCTCCGACGTCTTACCCATTCTCCTTTCACTCTCTGCGACCTCCCTCATGGTCCTGTCTCTGGCGGTGGCGGTGCTGTTTGCGATTCACCGCTCCACACCTATAGTACGATCAGCAGGGGGCAGTATGTGCTTCCTGATGCTGGGGTGCCTGGCAGCTTCCCCTCTCAGCGTCTTCTTCTACCTCGGCGAGCCTTCAGCTCTTAGCTGTGCACTTCAGAACTGGACCTTTGTCCTCTTCTACAGCGTGTGCCTCTCGTGCCTGACCGTCCGCTCTTTTCAGATCATCTGCGTCTTCAAGATGGCCGCCCACCTGCCCAAAGCACATGCATTGTGGGCAAAGTACAGTGGTCAGTGGCTGGTAGTGGCTGGGCTGTCGCTTCTCCAGCTGTTGCTCTGTGGAATCTGGATGGCAACAGATCGGGCCATTCCAGAGAGAGACACAACTTCCTTCAAAGACCAGGTTTTACTAATCTGTACGATGACATATCTGAGCGCTCCAATGTCTTGTGTCACCTTCATGTGTATTCTCAGTGGCCTCTGTTTCTGTTTCTCCTACATGGGTAAAGACCTGCCCAAGAACTACAACGAGGCCAAAGCCATCACTTTCAGCATGCTGCTGTTTTATCTGAGCTGGGCCATTTACTTCACAGCCAGCTTGGTATCCAAAAGCAAGTACGTACTGGTGGTCCAGGCTGTGGTTGAGCTGAGCTGTTTGTATGGCATCATGTTCAGCTACTTTATCCCAAAGGCCTTCATCATTGTCTTTCAGCCTCTGAAGAACACGCAGGAGTATTTCCAAGCTGCGATTCAGAGTTACACACAAACTATTAGTCGAATGTAGAGGATTTGATGGGTACATATTTTAAATGACAACAGTAGCGTATGTAATATGGCTGCCTTTTTATGCAGAGTAGTGTTGTGATTGTGACATAAATGATCTGTCAAATGACAGCTTTTTGAAGGGATTTATCATCTATTACACCTATTAAAGCCTGTATCCCTAGCATTCCCACATTGCTAGCAATTCAGCCAGTATAATTTCGCTCTATTCAGATGGTTCAGCCGTTGTTTCTTCCGCACTACAACAGCAGAATGTCTCCTGGACAGGAGGTTGTCGAAAAAGCATGACCTTCTGTAACCTAGCAGCAGCATTTCTGTGACTTGAGGCAAATCACCAAACTCCAATCCTATCACTGTTTCACAACCTTCAATAAATCTTTTTCAAACCCTTTGAGTTTTTTCCCCTGATTAAACTCAATGGATTTATATTCACAAATTATGAATTTAAGTGTCAGCAATGTCTGCATTCAGATTACACAGGCTGGGCCTTAGTGTCTTTTGGCCTTGCCATCCTGATTTGAGCCACCAGTCAACCCACATTCTATGTGGTGGCACAAATTCCAAAACATTTGGTGAATCCTTGACGAAACACCAAAGTTGTTTCTTTAGTTCCAGTTATCTTTGTAGAATGCAAGAGACTCCGGAAGGTGGCTTAGCGAAAATGAGGAGGAAGGGAACGTCAGGGTCGGCGTACTGAAAGCAGCAGAGAGGTGAGTGAGATGCAACAAGCGTACCACTCCTATTAGTAGTAATGACTGAATTGAAGACGATGACTTGAAGTCTTCCTGGTAAAACTTTTATTCACGCTATGATTGGTTTGTAGTAATAAATGAATGGATGACTTAGACGATGAGTCTTCCTGGTAGAACGTCCGCTTACGCTATCGTATTCCCACAATGCCTCAGGGCAGCGGCTCATGACTGCAACTAAATATAATGGCTGTCATGGTCATTCCATTCTTGTTTGAGATTTCGTGAAGCTGATTCACACCGAGGTTTAAGAAATCATAAGTTTACTTTATTAAATGAATATAAGTACTCAAAGTCTGTATGACAAAGGTGTCATTCCCTGGGATGAATGTAGCCTAGGCCTAGCCTGGCCATTACCAGCCTGTGACTCGTGATTTCTTTCCGTCAGTCAGTCTGGCAAAACCCCATGCATTTTCGTTTCCGAGATGGGCGGGTGCTTAGCTTGAGGTTTAAAATCATTGGAGTTCCCTTAACCAATCAGCAACGTTTGGTAAGCATTCGGTCTCCCAGTCTCTCCATTACTAACGGGGCCATCTGGTAGAATAAACTCTTCCCAAAGCCAGTTGAGCGGGGCTGGGCCAGACTACGTATGTGCTTGAAATCAAATCAGGCGGAAATACGTAGTCTGGTGTCACCAGGCTAGCCTAGGCCTACTGCTAAGCTCAAATTCATAAAGTCAACAGCAGCATGGAACAAGAATGTGACGATGTGATCGTCCCTACAGGTGAATATGCTCTCTGGCTGCCACGCCATTGAGCCGGGCTCTTTGGTGTGGCGGTCAGAGCACATGCTTGGCACCCCGTTGACCCGGGTTCGAGTCCGGGTGGGTGACCACATTCTCCCTTCGCTACAAATGGTGTCAGAAATGGGACGCCCTGCCATTGAGCCGGGCTCTTTGGTGTGGCGGTCAGAGCGCATGTTTGGCACCCCGTCGACCCGGGTTCGAGTCCGGGTGGGGTGACCACGTTCTCCCTTCTCTACAAAGAAAAAGTCAGTGGATTGGCTATAATACATAAATCTTTTGTTCAGATGCCAAGTTCCATATCAAATAACAGACATACAACTATAAAAAATAGAGAAAAACAAAAAGAAACAACATACATCTGGGGGGTTGACCAGACCCTCTACTATGCAGTTCTCAGACCTGTCCAGTCGATACATGAAACCATACATCACTTTTCTCAAGAGCGCCTCACAAGTTGTTACGTGCTTATACACTAGCACTATGCCACCTAGGCACATGAAGCAGCAATCTAAAAGCATCATTGAAAGCTACTTTCAGTCTCTGTATCTATGCTCTGAAGGAGATTGTCTCTAGGTACACAAGTCTTAATTCATCTGTATTTCTATGCTTTATTGATGCTTCCATAGCTTTTGCTAGAATTTGTAATGAAAAACTGTTTATAAAGCTGCTAGAGAGAGGTGTCCCTAAACCTCTTGTGAGGAAGTGTTCTGGTATGCCAATCAAACTTTTCATGTTAAATGGGACAGTGTTGTATCAGCTCCTTTCTATGTTGATAACGAAGTCCACAAGGAGGAATTTTATTTCCCTTTTTGTGTAATGTTTATATGGATGTCTTATATGAGAGCATCCTGTCCAGCTGCATCACTGTGTGGGGCAGCAGCTGCACTGTACACAGCAGGAAAGCACTGCAACGCATAATGAACACTGCTGCTAAGATCATTGGTGCCTCACTCCCTTCCCTGCAGGACACATACACCACCCGGCTCACCCGAAAAGCCACCTCAATTGCGAGTGACACCAGCCACCCCGCACACAGCCTGTTTAGCCTACTACCCTCTGGAAGAAGATACAGGAGCCTCCGTTGCCGCAGCACCAGACTCAGCAACAGCTTCATTCACCAAGCTGTCAGGACACTAAACTCTCTCCCCTCACTCCTCCCAGCCATATCCAAATTCCCCCACCCCCCCTAAAATCACTCAGGACTCTGTAACAATCTGCTTCTGCACTTTTGTCACTTATGGTAACACCACTCACTGTACCAAATTGCCCTTTTTTTTGCACTACATAACCTCACTTTATGTAACTTATGCTGCTATATGTTTATCTGTATGTTCTACTTGTATTATGTAATGTCTTGTCTGTATGTTTGTATGTCCCCTCTGTTGTGCCTGTGCACTTATATGTTTCACCGTAGGAGAGTGGGAAACGTTTTTTCGAATACTTTGTATGTCTTGACATCTGAAGTAATTGACAAATAAAGCTACTTTGGCTACTTTGACTTTGACTTATCAAGCCAGCTGAATAAGACAAATACAGGTTGTCTTGTAGGTGAATCTATTGTCAATCATCTGATGTACGCAGATTATTTGGTCTTACTCAGCCCATATAGTGCTGGGCTGCAACAGATGCTGAGGGTGTGCTCTCAGTATGGCATAGACCATCCATGATATAAAATATAATGCAAAGAAAGGCCGCATTATGATAGTCAGAAGTAATCAGGATAGGAATTTAACCTGCCCTACCTTTTATTTATTTGGCAGTCCCCTTGGTGCTTGTGAGGAAATAAAATATCTGGGCCATGTCATTTCTGATGATTGGACAGATGACAACGATATATCGACAGCACTGTAAAATATATTCTCAGGCCAATATGTTATTAATGACATTTTCTATGTGCTCAGATTCAGTTAAATGTTCCCTGTTTAGAACCTATAACACCATTGTACACTGCTCATTTGTGGTCTAATTACAGGAAAAGGAGTATACAGAGACTGAAAGTAGCTTACAATGATGCTTTTAGATTGCGGTTTCATGTGCCTAGGTGGCATAGTGCTAGTCAGTTGTTTGTGTATAAGCACGTACCTACTTGTGAGGCGCTCTTGAGAAAATTGATGTATGGTTTAGGAGGAACCCCCCATCACTGCCCCCCCTCACCATACTGAACTGCACTGTGTCTGCCGTGGAATCCTTCAGGTTTCTGGGTTCCACAATCTCCCAGAACCTGAAGTGGGAGCCAAACATTAGATCAGTCACCAAAAAGGCCCAGCAGCGGATGTTCTTCCTGCGCCAGCTCAGGAAGTACAACCTGCCTCAGGAGCTGCTGATCCAGTTTTACACTGCAGTCATTGAGTCTGTTCTCTGCTCATCTATCACTGTCTGGTTTGGATCGGCCACTAAACTGGACAGGAACAGACTACAACGGACAGTCAGATCAGCAGAAATCATCATCGGTGCCGACCTGCCCACCATCCAGGACCTGTACACCACCAGAGCCAGGAAACGGGCAGGGAAAATTATTGCAGACCCCTCACACCCTGGACATAATCTGTTTCAGCTCCTCCCCTCTGGCAGGCGCTACAGATCCCTGCACACCAAAACCACCAGACACAGGAACAGTTTTTTTCCCCTTGTCGTCACCTTAATGAACACTTGAAAATGTATTATATTTATTATTATATTTATATTACATTATATTTATTTATTTGATCCTAAACTGTTGTGATACATTGCACATTTTCAGTTAAAGTACATTGAGAGCAACTAAACACCACAACAAATTCCTTGTATATGAAAATGTACTTGGCCAATAAACATGATTCTGATTCTGATTCTGATTCTGATGTATCGACTGGACAAGTCTGAGAACTGTGTAGTAGAGGCTCTGGTCAACCCTCTAAAGAGCTGTTATTGATTTACCTCGAACTTAAGACGACATTGGCACAAAATTCTTCATACTTTTTAATGCACTGTATTATGTATGTTGTATCTTTTTGTTTTTCTCTCCTTTTTTATAGTTGTATGTCTTTTATTTTATATGGAACTTGGCGTCTGAAATAAAGATTTATATATTATAGCCAATCCACTGACTTTTTCTTGTCCCATGCTACTGTTGACTTTATGAATTGAATGAGTTTGAGTACTTATATACATTTAATAAAGTAAACTTAAACCTCGGTGTGAGTCAGCTTCACGAAATCTCAAACAAGAATGGAATGACCATAACAGCCATTATATTTAGTTGCAGTCATGAGCCGCTGCCCTGAGGCATTGTGGGAATATGATAGCGTAAGCGGACGTTCTACCAGGAAGACTTAATATTCTAGTCCAGGTCATCCATTGATTTATTACTACAAACCGACCATAGCTAAAGTAAAAGTTTTACCAGGAAGACTTTAAGGCATCGTCTTTCATTCAGTCATTAATACTTATAGGAGTCGTACGCTTGTCGCGTCTAACTCATCTCCCTGCTGCTTTCAGAACGCCGACTCTGACTTCCTCCCCTTTTTCGCTAAAGCCACCATCCGGAGTCTCTTGCATTCTACAAAGATAACTTGAACTAAAGAAACAACTTTGGTGTTTCGTCAAGGATTCACCAAGAACAGCATACTCTACATTACCCCATTACCTGCATCATTTCATTTAAACCATCTGACCCAGGTGGAGTTGCACACTTACTAAATCAACCTATTCCCTTGTCACACCCAGTGCCCACAACACCAATAGTGTTTGAATGTTTGCATTTTAACTCATATGTTATGTCTTTGTGGTATATGACTTTGTTTTGGCATTTGTGCCACCACATAGAATGTGGGTTGACTGTGGTGGCACAAAGCAGGATGGCAAGGCCAAAAGACACTGAGGGCCCAGCCTGTGTGTGCACTGTGGAGCCTGAATGCAGACCTTGCTGACACTTAAATACATCATTTGTGAATATAAATCCATTGAGTTTAATCAGGGGGAAAATCTCAAAGGGTTTGAAAAAGATTTATTGAAGGTTGTGAACCAGTAGTAGGTTTGGTGTTGACAAACTAGATTTGCCTCAAGTCACAGAAATGCTGCTGCTAGGTTACAGAAGGTGATGCTTTTTCGACTTCCTGTCCAGGAGACATTCTGATGTTGAAGTGCGGAAGTGTTGTAGTGCGGAAGAAACAACGACTGAACCATCTGAATAGAGCGTAATTATACCTGCTGAATTGCTAGCAATGTGGGAATGCTAGGGATACAGGCTTTAATAGGTGTAATACATGATAAATCCCTTCAAAAAGCTGTCCTTTGACAGATAATTTATTTCACAATCACAACACTACTCTGCATAAAAAGGGAGCCACATTACATACGCTACTGTTGTCATTCAAAATATGTACCCATCAAATCCTCTACATTCGACTAATAGTTTGTGTGTAACTCTGAATCGCAGCTTGGAAATACTCCTGTGTGTTCTTCAGAGGCTGAAAGACAATGATGAAGGCCTTTGGGATAAAGTAGCTGAGCATGATGCCGTACAAACAGCTCAGCTCAACCACAGCCTGGACCACCAGTACGTACTTGCTTTGGGATACCAAGCTGGCTGTGTAGTAAATGGCCCAGCTCAGATAAAACAGCAGCATGCTGAAAGTGATGGCTTTGGCCTCGTTGTAGTTCTTGGGCAGGTCTTTACCCATGTAGGAGAAACAGAAACAGAGGCCACTGAGAATACACATGAAAATATAACAAAACATTGGAGCGGCGATATATCTTAGAGAACAGAATAGTAACACCCGGTCTTTGAAGGAAGTTGTGTTTCTCTCTGGAATGGCCCGACTTGTTGCCATCCAGATTCCACAGAGCAAGAACTGGAGAAGCGACAACCCAGCCACTACCAGCCACTGACCACTGTACTTTACCCACAATGCATGTGCTTTGGGCAGGTGGGCGGCCATCTTGAAGACGCAAATTATCTGAAAAGAGCGGACGGTCAGGCAGGAGAGGCATACGCTGTAGAAGGAGGCAAAGGTCCAGTTCTGAAGTGCACAGCTAAGAGCTGACGGCTTGCCAAAGTAGAAAAAGGCGCTGAGGGCGGAAGCTGCCAGGGAGCCCAGCATCAGGAAGCACATATTGCCCCCTGATGACCGCACTACAGGTGTGGAGCTGTGAAACGCAAACAGCACCGCCACCGCCAGACACAGGACTATGAGGGAGGATGCGAAGAGTGAGAGGATAATGGACAAGGCGTCGGAGAAGTGAAGGTATTCCACAGATCGTTTCTGACAAGACGTGCTTCCAGGCTCGGACCACTCATCCTCATCACAGGCGAAACAGGAGTACAGGTCAGCTAGAGAAGAAACAACAGGTACACACGCTTAAAGGCACTGGGCAGCTTTCACATTTCAACATGTTTTCTCCTGTGCCCAAAGAAATATGTTCAGTACTGTGCAAAGGTTTAAGACATTTCTTTTAGACATTTCTTTTCTACTCTTATTAGCCTAAGTGTGTCAAAAGGAAATATCTTGCATATTGCATATAATCAAACACTCTTTTTGAAAATATGGAAGTATTCCAGTGAGACTTTTACAGTATAGGCTTTTAGAGAAAGAAAGTAACAAATTAACAGACCACATTACAGACTGAAAAACTAAAGGCCAGCTAAAACTAATCAGCTCTGTCACGAGTTGGGACCTCCGGGCCTCTAGAGGCCGCTAACTAGAGGCTTGTGGTGGGGTTGTGTGCACATGTGCTTTCTGTGTTTGTTATGCCTGTACATGTGCTTTTGTTGACTTCCTGTGTCTGTTTTCCTTTCATTGCTTCCACCTGTCTGTTTGTTAGTTAATTGGTCACATAACCAATTAAGTGTTGTATTTATACCGTATTTTCCGGACTATAAGGCGCACTTAAAAGCCTTTCATTTTATCAAAAACTGACAGTGCGCCTTATAATCCGGAGCGCTTTATATATGGATTAATTCTGGTTGCGCTCTGTACAAAATGTTTTAGTACGACTTTGGTAAACTACAAAGCTGCGCCGTTTGCAGCATTACGGCTACCGTATTTTAAATAAAACCTCAAACAGTACATTGCTTCTGACCACTGCTGGTCTATTTGCTGGTGACTCTGTGTTGGAAGTGCCTTCTCTACAGCTAGCTTGAAATGACAAGGGGCGCGGGGTACAGTTTACCCCTGGGTCTCCCTAATGGAACTTGTTAGGTTTGAATTTTCATCTGCTAAAGTAATAAATTAAGCCTTCATGGTCATAGGCAAACTCCTTATTCACATTTTTTGTCATTGTGAGTAACGTCTTACTTTCACCACTGATGTTATGCTAGGCTTAGGCAAGTTATCTCTGGTTAAAACTAGCTAACGTTAGCTATTCGCTAGCTAGCTAGACAGCTATCGTTATGGTGTTAATTATCTGACTGCATGTGTTTTTGCCAAACGTTCACGTCGTCATTTTAATCCATTAGCTACTAAAATGAGCACATCGATTGTTAAACCATTATTAAACTTAGCATTTTGATTGTTTAACAGCATTGGCAATGTTTGACACTGTGAGATAACTGTTATTGGGTTAACTGCGCCACCTAGTGGTGGCTTGTGTATTCAATGCTTTTGGGACCGGAACCTCATTCATGTAATGCAGTGACACGACTTTATACAGCAGTTCAGTAAACTCCATACTGTAGTTAATATTGCGACTCCGAGTGCCTTATTACTTGCAAACATGGTGTCAGAAGCTTGGGACAGTCAGTGACTTGCCTTATGTCACTACTGACGTGATTTTAAACTAAGTTTTATGGGCTGGATTCAAGGTTGCTAGAAAACGGACGTAACAGGCTAGTGCTAACCCAAAGATGACTACCATAACGAACACGATTCCGCCACCAGCAGAGATGAAACTCTCCGGCGACCTAGCAGCCAACTGGGATACGTTCAAGGAAGATTTCCAGGATTACATACTGGCATCTGGAATGAAGGATAAAGAGCAGCAGGCAGCAACACTGAGGAGGGTCATGGGCAGTGAATGTAAGCATATCTACAAGCACAATCTGCATTTAACTGTAGACCAGCAGAAAGACGTTCCTAGCATTCTGGATGCGTTAGGGGAGTATTTCAAGCCCGCGAAAAATGTTATATTCGAGCGTTTTGTCTTTGGAAGCCAGAAACAAGAAGACGGGGAAGGGATAGATGTATTTGTGACTAGGCTGCGAGAAAAGGCTGCTACTTGCAATTATGGAGTGCTTAAAGAAGAACTCATAAGAGACAGGATTGTCCTCGGAATAGCAGATGAAGGCACACGCCGCCGTCTTTTAAGGGAGAAAGACCTCACGCTAGCCTCAGCTGTTGATATGTGTCGTGCTGCAGAACTTACAGATGTGCGCATGAAGGCTCTGGCCCATAAAGCTGACGATACAATTCACGCAACTGACTATAGACAGCCTATGCGCAAATTCACAAAACCGCGAGTGAGAGAGGGTGAAAGAAACTGCAAGTATTGCGGACACCAGCACAAACCAGGGAGGGATGCCTGCCCTGCGTCTGGTAAGACATGTCGCTTCTGTGGGACACCCAATCACTTTGCTAGCGTCTGTATGAAAAAACAGCCGGGACAGTCTCGCTTAAATGCCGTGGACACTGTTGCTGACACTGTACATGATGATGATGAGGCAGAGGCATATTTATATATGACCTCAGCGACTTCCACAGACAGGACACAAGGAAAGAAGTGGTTTGTGAACCTAAAAATGAATGGTGTCAGGCAAAAGTGTCAGTTGGACTCTGGTGCCACTTGCAATGTTATGAGCCTCAAAGAAAAGATGAGGGTGGCACCAAAAGGGAAAATGGCACCAAGCCACACCAGACTGAAGCTATACTCAGGTGAAGTCATGACATCACTCGGACTGTTCAGTACACACTGCACAATAAAGGGACTTATTTACTCGTTAGCCTTTGAGATTGTGGATACAAACCAATACCCTCTGTTGTCTGGCTCAACGTGTGAACGCCTGGGTCTGATGCACTTCACTATACCTGAGGAGCTGCACAAAGTCGATTGCGTGTCTGCAGGGTCTCTAACTAAGCAACAGCTTATCGGCAGATATAATGAAGTTTTCACTGCACCCATTGAGTCACTCCCAGGTGAGGTGCACTTTGAGTTGGATGAGGCCATCACACCTGTCCAGTGCCCGCCACGCAATGTCCCAATAGCCCTCAAAGCAGCTGTGAAGGCGGAATTGGACAGACATGAAAGAGAGGGCCACCTAACCACGGTAATAGAGCCTACTGATTGGATAAGTAACATGGTGATTGTTAAGAAGCCTGATAAGATTCGAATCTGTATTGATCCAAGGCCACTAAACAAAGCGCTTAAAAGATCTCACTACATCATGCCTACACTGGATGATGTCCTTTACAACTGCCCAAGGCCCGCATATTCTCACTAGTGGATGCACGTGAGGCTTTCCTTCAATGCAAGCTTGACCGGGAGAGCAGCCTACTCACCACGTTCTGGACTCCGTGGGGCCGCAAGCGCTGGCTTAAACTTCCTTTTGGCATCTCTGTCTCGCCTGAAGTCTATCAGAGAAAACAACATGAGCTATTGGCTGGCCTAGATGGGGTGGAGCCAATTGCAGACGACATCCTGATTGTCGGCTGTGGTGACTCGGACGACGAGGCCAACAGGGACCACGACACAAAACTCCTCGCACTCATGGAGCGCTGCAAGGAAGTCAGTCTGAGGCTTAGTCTAAATGAGCTGCAATTTAAAGTTCGAGAGGTGCGCTTCCATGGCCACGTGCTTTCAGCGGAGGGCCTCAGGCCAGACCCCGAGAAGGTGAGGGCAGTTCAGGCCATGCCATCACCAGGTGACGTCAAAGGAGTACAGAGGTTTATAGGGTTTGTCACATACCTTTCCAAATTCATGCCACGCCTCTCTGAGGTGTGTGAACCATTGCGTCGTCTCATGGACAAGGAAGTGCCATGGCACTGGCTTCCAAAACATGATGTGGCAGTGGCTGAAATTAAGCGCTTAGTGTCGGCAGCTCCAGTTTTGAAATATTATGATGTCACCAAGCCAGTCACAGTGCAGAGTGACGCGAGCCAAAACGGTTTGGGATGCTGTCTTTTGCAAGATGGACAACCAGTGGCATTCGCCTCTCGGGCACTTACGCCAGCAGAGCGCAACTACGCTCAAATCGAAAAGGAGTGCCTGAGCATAGTCTTTGCCTGTCAACGATTTCATTATTACCTCTATGGCAGAGGTGATGTGACCGCAGAAACAGACCACAAACCACTCATTGCCATCTTTAACAAGCCTCTCCTCAGTGCTCCTAAGCGACTCCAAAGCATGCTGCTCACTCTTCAGGGCTACTGCCTGAATGTGGTATACAAACCTGGCCCAGAGATGTATCTAAGTGACACACTGAGCAGAGCCACGACACCCCCACACAGCTCAGACCAGCTTTACATACGGCAGTCAGTATGCTCTATAACACAGCAGGAACAACTGGAAGCTGAACTGATAGACCAAGCTGAATACCTCAATGTTACAAGCCAGCGTTTGGCCCAAATCAAACAATGCACAGAGACTGATGAGCACCTTCAACTTCTGACGGCAGCAGTTCTGGAGGGCTGGCCAGACCAGAGAGGAGAAACGGCCGTTGCTATCAGAGAATACTGGACTTTCAGGGATGAAATTAGCGTGCAAAATGGGGTACTTTTCAAAGGTGAGAGGGTCATCATTCCCAAGAAACTGCGTTCAGAAATGCTGCGCCGTATTCACTGGAGCCATATTGGTGCAGAGGCCTGCTACAGACAGGCTCGGCAGACACTCTTCTGGCCCAACATGCAAGGGGAAATCAAGGACTTTGTGGGCCAATGTGCTACATGCAATGAGTTTGCTCACAACCAGCAAAAAGAGACCATGATGTCACACCCACTTCCCAAGCGGCCTTGGCAGATCGTAAGCATGGACTTGTTTAACTATGCAGGGAAGGATTTCTTGCTTATCGTGGACCATTTCTCAGACTTTTGGGAAATAGAACACCTTCCTGACCTATCTGCAGAAACAACAATCAAAAGGTGCAAGGCCCAATTCGCCAGATATGGTCAACCTGATTGTGTTATCACAGACTGTGGCCCACAGTTCGACTGTGGCCTTTTCCGTCAGTTTGCCCAACACTGGGGATTCGAGCACATCACCTCATCCCCACGCCACCCAAAGGCGAATGGCAAGGCCGAATCGGCCGTGAAGATCGCAAAAAACATCTGCAAGCGTGCATCGACAGCCGGAGATGATGCATGGAGAGCCATCCTGCTCTGGAGAAACACACCGACAGTGGGCATGGATAGCAGCCCAGCACAGCGGCTCATGGCGCGCAGGCTTAAGACACCGCTACCAGTGACTGATGAATTACTTGAGCCATGTGTTATTCCAGATGTGAAAGAGAAAATTCAGTACAAAAGACAAGTTGCTAAACACTACTACGATAGATCTGCCAAAGACCTCCCAGAGCTACGGATTGGGCAGAGTGTCAGAATGAAGCCTCTTCCAGGTGATAGAACGGGACGATGGCGCCGCGGTATGTGTCTCCAGCAGGTGGCACCGCGCTCATATCTTGTCGAGATAGATGGCACCAGATACCGCCGCAATCGAATAGACCTGCGGCCAGCAGAGCCCATCCAACCTCAGGTCTATGTGCAGCCTGAAGGCATGGCCCCCAACAGCACGCCCAGCAGGGAAAGCACACCCCTTCAAGAGAACACACCAGTGCCCAATAGCACGTCGCGGAGCCCTACAACTCTGCAACCCACTCAGGCAGCTGACCAGGCGCATCTGAATCCCCCAGAGACTCCGGTGCAACCAGTTACCTACACAAGGAGTGGCAGGCTCGCCAAACCTCCAGAGAGACTCAACCTGTGAACTTTCACACACTACACTACACTACAAAAAACAGACAAGATGTTGTTGTGTTATGCTTATGCAAAGGTGTTATAGGGATAGTTAAAGCCCTGGTGAGTATTGAACATATAGCCTAAGTTTATTTCAGTGCCTTGGTTAGTATTAAGGTTTATCGCTGGGCTCAATTAGTAAACTGTTAAAAGGGGAGATGTTATTGGGTTAACTGCGCCACCTAGTGGTGGCTTGTGTATTCAATGCTTTTGGGACCGGAACCTCATTCATGTAATGCAGTGACACGACTTTATACAGCAGTTCAGTAAACTCCATACTGTAGTTAATATTGCGACTCCGAGTGCCTTATTACTTGCAAACAATAACTGACCTAGCAGCTACGCTAGGACACTGCCCTGTCAGCATAGTAATTTGCTATGGAGTAATGCTGGTAGAGTTGTTCTCTATCCATTAAATATGGAATGTATTTCACATGTAGAACCTATTTAGAATGGCTGACCTTAAAACGGCAGTGAAAGACAAACCAGGAGACAAACAGTAGGCTACCTCTGCATAGAGGAGGGGAAAGTGAGAGCAGCATGCTAACGTAATACTTATTAGCAGCGAGGCTAGCTAGCTACTATGTGTTTTTGCTTTATGTGCCTTATAGTTCGGAGTGCTTTATATATGGAAAAATATTGAAAATAGACTTTTCATTTACAGTGCGCCTTATAATCCAGTGCGCCCTATAGTGCAGAAAATACGGTACCCGGTTGTTTTTTGTGTTTGTCTCTGTGACTTACTCGTTTGTTTTCTGGTCATTACTGTCTTCTAGTGATGGGAAGTTCGGATCATTTTACCGACTCGAATCTTTGAATCTCGTTCAGTAAAATGAACGAATATTTTTTCGAGTCATTCGTTCATTTCAAGGGGGGGGGGGGGGGGGGGGGGTGCTACTCAACATTTTTAAATTTTATAGCCAATTCACTGGCGTAAATACGTCCACTACAAACATGTATCATATTTTCATGGAGGTTACTACATGTAAACCACCAGATACTAATTCCTGCATTCAAATAATATATTATGAAAGTTTGGATGAAATGGTCATTTATTATCACATACGCATTTAATTATCACGGCAAACAATTACGCTGCACTGAACTGTAAGTAAAGTTTTAAAAAGTTAAAATAACTAAACCTGTAATTATTTCTTGTGAACGAATATCATTCACGTCTTACTAAACATAGACACTCGAAAGTGAACGAGGTTAATAAGTCCTTTCTGTTTCCTCTTCTGAGCCTATGCAGGTTACGTGAAAAAATATCCAGAGCCCCGTATCCGAAGAAATGTGAAAAATGATCCAAATACTTGTATCCGGCAGATGACCTAATCGTTCACCTCCCGACCGTCTTTGGATCAACGTTTCGTTCATCTGCCGGATATCGGTCTATCGTTCAATGATTCGTTCTTTTGCCGGATATCAGTCTTTCGTTCAATGTTTCGTTCTTTTGCCAAACGTGTCTTTCGTTCAATGATTCGTTCTTTTGACAACCGTGTCTTTGGATCTATGATTCGTTCATCTGCCGGATATGGGTATTTCGTTCAAAGATTCGTTCTTTTGCCGGATATCGGTCTTTCGTTCAATGATTCGTTCTTTTGACAGCCGTGTCTTTGGATCTATGATTCGTTCATCTGCCGGATATGGATCGTTGGATCCTTTTCCACGTGACCTGCATAGACTCAGTACAGTCAGCTAGAGGAAACAGAAATGATTCGTTCTTTTTCCGACTGGGTCTCTCGGATACGGGTCTTTGGATCATTTTTACGTGACCTGCATTCAACAAATCATTTCTGTTTCCTTGGCTTAGCCAATGCAACAGTCCCAGTTGTCCCGATGCGCGGTCATGAACGAGAAAAAGAACGAATCTTTTTTTGAGAGGACTCGTTACTCTCGAGTCGTTGTAAGGATTCGTTCAAAATGAACGAATCGTTCACGAACGACACATCACTACTGTCTTCTCGCTTTCATGTTTCTTGTTTCAGGTGTCGAGTCTCTCAGGGCTCTCTAGTCTCTCATGTTTGCTAGTTCCAGTTTTATAGTCTAAGTCATAGTCTTTGTAAATCTCTTGTTTTTCCTAGTCTTGTTAAAATCAACTTCTCTGTTTTGGCTCTCTGTTTTTGACTATCCCCTGACATTTGGATTATCCCTTTTTGTGTAATTGGATTTTCCCTGTTTTGGAGAAGTGATTACAAGACAACCATTCCTGCAGGCATCTTGCTCCTGGGTCCTACTCCCTTCGTTAGCTCAGTGAGCAGCTCTCTGGACCAGAGAACCAGCGGCCACGGTTCGCTTCCTGAGCCTGGCCCTGACAAGCTCAGAACTGGTAGAGCTGTGGCAGGTGGTAAGTTCTGTGGAAAGTTCTCAGAAATGCTTGAAACAACCTACCTTAAAAACTGTACAAGTGCCCCTATAGGCAAATTGGTACCGTTTCAAAGACAAAGGGAGGAGCAACAAATATTGATTAGATTTAGTTATTAGTTATTGATTAGATTTAGTGCACTTATGTATTGTTATTTGATGAGTAAAGACTAGTCATGTAATTATGAATGAAAGCATTCTCACATTACAGCATCCAAAGTGCCGTGTGTCTGTATGTATTCATTGCCTCTGTGTATAATGTTATCAGCAGAGGAGGCTATTAGCCCAACTCATTTAGCGGTAAAATCTACATTAGTATTAGCCACTGACCAGCAGGGCATGAGGAAAATAAAGACCACCATGATGATGCTGTGCTGCCTGATTTCAGGCCGTATGCAACCATTCCCCACTAGTACTGGAATCATCTTAAAATGATTTTGAAATGGTCATATGAAGGACAGATAAACAAACCTGTCGCTCAAACTATTTGCCTAGGCGCTATGCAGTTCTGTGGTCCGAGTCAGACTACCCCATGATCATGTAAAAAAAGGTAAAACTTTCACAGCACAACATCGGAAAGTATAACTTCAGAAGATCGATTGCTAGTTTTCGACCCAAAATATCTTACTGGTGCTTTAAGGCACTGATGGCACAGGCCCAGCTGCACCTGTGGTGCGTCTATAGAGCGTTTGATCTAACTCTACCTGTGTGGTTAGAATACTGGTCACTCGGGCATTTCACACACGCAAAACAGCACTCTGCTAGACCATCCTGTTTTCGGACGTAGCCTGGCTTGCACTCCACAGAGCAGTTGGAGAACGGCACCTTAAAACCAAAAATCATATCACTGTCAATAACCTCAACCTCTTTATGAGAAAATCTACAAACAGTTTCATACATCAGCTAATATTTATGTATTTATTTCTGCAACTACTTTGATTGCATCTTGTTGAAAAAGTGAAATGATTTAAATTAAATCATTGATTGCACTCAGTTCAGGAACTGTACTTACAGAACCACTGCCATGCCAGTCAATTTGCTTGTCATCAATAGTGAAGTTAGTGTAAAGGTGACTGTGATACGTGCCAATCTCCTTGATCTCTGCAGGGGTATAGTTCATGTCCCAGAACATAATAGAGAAATGTCCTGGTGGGTCCAGGTTTTCGTCATAGGACACGTTTCTTTGGTTTAAAAGGAAATTCAAGGATTTGATCTCTTGAAGAAGCTGAAAGGAGAGAGGACACACACTTGATATTTTGTGGGCCGGACTGGGCACTTGCATTGGTAGTCAGAGGAACTGTGCCATAATACTTATATAATTATAACATTTACGACAAAATATGCATTCTTTAGAAAGTTCTTCATGAGACACCTTACCATGTAGGGGTAGACTGTGCGACTCTTATCACACCCTGAGTTGTTGCACTGTAGAGCGTTGTGCAGGGCCATGGCCATGGTGTACACAGCTGAGTAAATCGGGAAGGAGAAGGCTGGGTTTTCATTGATGATGTCCTCTGGGCTGACTGAGGAACAGTTATCACAAACCTGATTGCAGTAGCCTTCAGCTGTGTGAACAGAATAATTTCTGTGTCGCGACTGATAAATGAACTCATTGAAGCCAGGTAGATTTGTGACTGTGTTGGTCACGCCAATGACGGTGCCAATTTTCTGTAGGTCTTGTAGTTTGGGCAACACTTGGGTCATGGCCCAGGCATCACTGGCGATCCAGACTTTATTGTGAAAGCTGAGTCGTATAGCTGAGGTGATAATGTCCTCAGCAAACAGCTGCTCAATGAACAGAACGATGACTTTGATGTTGAGCATATCTATGTTCTTAAATACTTTCTTTATCTGTGACGTGTCAGCAAGTTGCTCATGGTATATACAGATGCCGGTGTTATGAATAAGGTCCAAGAACAGCTGAAAGCCATTCTCACTGTATGCAGTTTTGGAGCCAATGAAAGCCACCCAGTTCCAGCCAAAATGTTTTATTATGTGAATGATGAGTTCAATCTGACCTTTGTTACTTAGTAAAGTCCTGGCAAAAGATGGATACTTAAGTTTGTTGCTGAGGATGGAACTGGTGGCTCCATAGTTCACCTACAGATTAAAAATAGAGGAAATAGAAGGACTTAAGACAACATTTACTGTATGTTATTACACGTCCATTTTTTTTGTAAACAGCGAAGTAAACAATCGTCAGCAATTCATAGTAGAGTGATTTGTTTATCTTGCTGGGCATACAATGCGTCGTACAAACTGTCAGGCAATGGTGTAGATTGCAGGGCTTTACCTGGATAGCCCTGAAATCTACAAACCAATCAAGTAAAGGGAGATGCAGTCCTTGTAGGTGTAGATGTAGGTTATTTAGTGCACTCATATAATTACAGTTTGAAAACAAAACTAACAGGATCAAATGTATACAAAGTAATAACAAAAGCGTGAACCTTGGTAGACTTTCAGGTCTGAATCACAATGTGATTAATGTGTTAATATGCAAACAGTTGCTGAATATAATCAAAGACTAATAGTTACCATTGGGATGAGATCCATCATAAAGAGTGGAGCGAGGGTTATACTCTCGGTGCTACTGTAGGGACCGATGACCCCTATTACTTTAGGCAGGTGATGGTTGTAGTTTTCTCTGGCTTTAATGGAGGAATTATGGGAGAAGAACTGGAGGATGGCAGGGAAGTTGTGAGCATCAGAGCAGTAATCAAAGAGCTGGTAACCAAGGGTTACGTTAGGCAGGAGAGTGGTGGAGTTGTTGATCTCCTCAACCGCAAACATCATCACCTGGAACATCTGATAGCCTGGCAAAAAGAACGAATTCCTACGGAACAAAGAGAGTTTGTTAATTGAAATATTCAGTTACATTGTATCTCTCCACTCCATCTCTTAAATGTTCCATATGTACAGGGAAGTGACACAACAGCTCAAGTGATGTGGATAAGCTTTAAAACACACAGTATATAGCTTTAAGCCTAAAAAGTTATGGAGAAATTTCGAAAACTTACATTTCACACTTAACTGCCACAGGTCTAATTTGACCAAATGGTTCTCGCGGGTTGTGCAAAGGGAATAGACCACCTACCAGGTAGTCCCCATCAAGGTTAAATTCAGATGCCTTGCAATGGTTTTCCTTAATCAGGTGATGGAAAAGAGCCGTGAAAAGTACATGGAGGACAGCAGGCTGCATTGTCCTGTTTGTTAAGGGGAGCTGTCAACAAAATAAACAAGTCCCTTGGATTTCTAAAGAGTCTCTTGAGTTCCTTTCTATCTGTCTGTCTGTATTTATTTGCATCCATCATTTGTAACACATGATTGCCTCTTTCAGAAAGGTTCAGCATGAGGGATAGGTCGCACAGCGTGCAGTACTGGGATTGGCTGAGCACAGGAAACAGGAAACCTCAGTGTTTACATATGGTACCTTTTGAATGAAAATTAAAATGTCCTTAATGCTGCAAATTCTGTAATGATGTGTGGTCTCCAGATTTGGCTGTGGGGGAGAGCTAGCATCTGCAAAAAAATGTAGGGCTGGGTGGTATGACGGTATTTACCGTGCAATAGGGGTGGGCGATATGGCCAAAATCTTCTATCACGGTATTTGTAATTACAGTGCATGAAATGCCCTGTATTGTTATTCCTAGGCTTCTTCTTCTTCTTCTTCTTCTTCTTCTTCTTCTTCTTCTCATTCTTGTTACCTTTTTCTGCGATTAATTCAGCCCGAACCGCTTAACGTAGAAACTTCATTCAAACTTTGTCGCGTAGGTCTTGTAAAGGACACTTATGCTATGTATTTTTCACTTTTCTAAACTTTATACTTTTTAAGATATTAAATAAAAACGAAACAAAATTTTCCCATTGACTTACATTGGGCCATTATGACATCATAATAGGGTCTTTAAACTGGCTTGCACCTGTGCTTCACTGACACCTGCGCCAAATCAAAGGAACCTCTTCTCTGTCCCTCTCAATTTAACTGTAACTAGGAACATTAAGACACCTTCCATTCTCTACTTTTTTTTCTCTCCATCTCTCCATCTTTCTCTCTATCCCTCTCAGTCTACTTTCTCTCACACTCAATCTCTCTTCTTCACTCCATTTTTATCTCCTTTTTTCAATATTTTCACTCTCTTTTTCTCTTTATCCAGAGCCACTCTTGTTCACTCTTCTTTCCTTCTTCCACTCTCCTTTCTTCTTTCCTTCTTTCACTCTTCTTTCCTTCTTTCACGCTTCTTTCTTTTCTTCTTTCCTTCTTCAACTATTCTTTCCTTCTTTCCTTTCTTCACTCTTCTTCCCTTTCTTCACTCTTCTTTCTTTTCTTCTTTCCTTCTTCCACTCTTCTTTCCATCTTCCACTCTTCTTTCCTTCTTTCACTCTTCTTTCCTTCTTTTCTTCTTCCTTTCTTAACTTTTGCATTTCATGCACTGGTATTTCCTTCAGGAAATGCATTTTCTAGTTTTATATCGTGGTTACGGTATATATCACGGTATATTATACGTAGGGTGGCCAGCTCAAAGCTCATAGACTGACATTATGCTCCTTATCTCAAATGAAAAGCATGCTGCACCATTTTACTTTCATAATACTACCCATCAAAAAATGAACCGAATCCACTGACGCAGTTCAGAGAAATCTTGGAAGTAGGATCATAGACATTATGAAGCACTGGCAGTGATTGAGACCAACTGTGCATAATCTTATACCACCGTCGTGAGGCCAGAAAAAGCGGAAATAAATTGCAATTTAACAAGGCATATTTTCTGCCATTGTACTGTACTGCCATTTCGTTAATGACGGATTTTGCGCTGAAATTTCAAAATACACATTCGTTATATTGGAGAAATTAGGCCGTAGTGGTTTGAGTCCCGGACAAAAGCCTTTGATCGGCACCACCAAGAGAGCCGCTGGTTGGAGGATGGGTGTTGCATGAATACCTGACTGAAGTAGGCTATGTGTGTTTGTGTATGTCGCTGTGTCTGTGTTTCTACCGGGACCAATCACAATGATGTTACACTACTGACAGTGACATTTCCGCACATGGATATCTCGGTGGTCTAACATTAAAAACCTAGCTTCTCCAATTCACCACTGTGACTACATTTTTTGCAGATGCTGGCTCTCCCCCACAACCAAATCTGGAAACCACACATCATTACAGAATGTGCAGCATTAAGGACATTTTAATTTTCATTCAAAAGGTACCACATGTAAACACTGAGGTTTCCTGTTTCCTGTGCTCAGCCAATCCCAGTACTGCACGCTGTGCAACCTATCCCTCATGCTGGACCTTTCTGAAAGGGGCAATGATGTATTACATTGATGGATGCAAATAAATGACAGATAGAAAGGAACTCAAGAGACTCTTTAGAAATCCAAGGGACTTATTCTGTTGACAGCTACCCCTACCAAACAGGACAATGCAGCCTGCTGTCCTCCATGTACTTTTCTTTGCTCTTTTCCATCACCTGATTAGAGAAAACTCTTGCAAGGCGTCTGAATTTAACCTTGATGGGGACTACCTGGTAGGAGGTCTCTTCCCTTTGCACAACCAGCGGAAACCGTTTGGTGAACTTAGACCTGTGGCAGTAAAGTGTGAAATGTAAGTATTTGACATTTCTCCATAACTTTTAAGGCTAAAAGCTATATACTGTGTGTCTTAAAGCTTATCCACATCACTTGATCTGTTGTGTCGCTTCCCTGTACATATGGAACATTTAAGAGATGGAGTGGAGAGATACAACGTAACTGAACATTCTACACACACAAGAGTGCTTCAATTAACAAACTCTCCTTGTTCCGTAGGGATTCGTTCTCTTTGCCAGGCTATCAGATGTTCCAGGTGATGAGGTTTGCGGTTGAGGAGATCAACAACTCCACCACCCTCCTGCCTAACGTAACCCTTGGTTACCAGCTCTTTGATCACTGCTCTGATGCTCACAACTTCCCTGCCATCCTCCAGTTCTTTTCCCATAATTCCTCCATCAAAGCCAGAGAAAACTACAACCATTACCTGCCTAAAGTAATAGGGTTCACCGGTCCCTTCAGTAGCACCGAGAGTATAACCCTCGCTCCACTCTTTATGATGGATCTCATCCCAATGGTAACTATTAGTCTTTGATTATATTCAGCAACTGTTTGCATATTAACACATTAACATTAGTATTAGTAATGATTGCATAGGGAACACTTGGAAATGAAAGTACTAGAGTCTAAAACAAAAACGGAAAAATAGAAGATCACACAAAATTGTAGTGTTAGTGTTATTGTTCATTTTATCAGCTATTTGTTTTTTTAATTGTTGTCCTGTGTCAAATGTCCTTGTTGGTTTATATCATATCAAGTCAACCTCATCCTGTTTAAGTCAAGTTGAGGGTGTTTTCAGTCCTTTACAGGTTTACACTTCTGTTACTTTGTATACATTTCATCCTGTTAGTTTTGTTTTCAAACTGCAATATATGAGTGCACTAAAGAACTTTGCATGACATCCTGTCTGCATCATCTACAAGGACTGCGTCTCCCTTTACTTGTCATTGATTGGTTTGAAGATTACAGGGCTATCCAAAGCGCTGCAATCTACGCCGTAGCCTAATAATTTGTAAGCCACATTGTTTGCCCAGCAAGATAAATAAATCACTCCGCTATGAGTAAACTTCGCTGTTAACTTAATAAATAAAACATGGACATGTAATTACATACAGTAAATGTTGAATTAAGTCCTTCCATTTCCTCTTTTTTAATCTGTAGGTAAACTATGGAGCTGGCAGTTCCATCCTCAGCAACAAATTGAAGTATCCATCTTTTGCCAGGACTGTACCTAGTAACGAAGGTCAGATTGAACTCATCATTCACATCATACAACATTACGGCTGGAACTGGGTGGCGTTCATCGGTTCTGAAACTGCATACAGTGAGAATGGCTTTCAGCTGTTTTATAACATTATTCAACACACCGGCATCTGTTTGGCCTACGTGGAGTTACTTGCTGACACATCGCAGTTAAACATAGTATTTCAGAACATAGATATGCTCAACATCAAAGTCATCATTCTGTTCCTTGAGCAGCTGTTTGCTGAGGACATTATCACCTCAGCTATACGACTCAACTTTCACAATAAAGTCTGGATCGCCAGTGATGCCTGGGCCATGAACCCAGTGTTGCCCAAACTAAAAGACATACAGACAATTGGCACCGTCATTGGCGTGACGCCAACAGTTGTGACTCTACCTGGCTTCAATGAGTTCATTTATCAGTCGCGACACAGAAATGATCTTGTTCACACAGCTGAAGACTACTGCAATCAGGTTTGTGATAACTGTTCCTCAGTCAGGCCAGAGGATATCCTCAATGAAAACCCCACCTACTCCTTCTCTGTCTACTCAGCTGTGTACACCATGGCCATGGCCCTGCACAACGCTCTACAGTGCAACAACTCAGGGTGTGATAAGAGTCGCACTGTCTACCCCTACATGGTAAGGTGTCTCATGAAGAACTTTCTAAAGAATGAATATTATGTCGAAAATGTTAGATTTATTGAAGTACTTCAGTATTGCACAGTTCCTCTGACTACCAATGCAAGTGCCCAGTCCGGCCAACTAAATATCAAGTCTTTGTCCTCTCTCCTTCTAGCTTCTTCAAGAGATCAAATCCTTGCATTTCCTTTTAAACCAAAGAAACGTGTCCTATGACGAAAACCTGGACCCACCTGTCCATTTCTCGATAATGTTCTGGGACATGAACTATATCCCTGCAGTGATCAAGAAGATCGGCACATATCAAAGACACCGTTACACTAACTTCACTATTGATGACAAGCAAATTGACTGGCATGGCGGTGGTTCTGTAAGTACAATTCTAAGTACAACCTTCACTGAGTACAATCAATGATTTAATTTAAATCACTTTTTCAACAAGATGTAATTATAATAGTTGCAGAAATAAATACATAAATATTAGCTGATGTATGAAACTGTTTGTAGATTTCCTCATACAGAGGTTGAGGTTATTGACAGTGATATGATTTTTGGTTTTAAGGTGCCGTTCTCCAACTGCTCTGTGGAGTGCAAGCCAGGATACGTCCGAGAACAGGATGGTCAACAAGAGTGTTGTTTTGCGTGTGTGAAATGCCCAAGTGACCAGTATTCTAACCACACAGGTAGAGTAAGATCATACGCTCTAAAGACACGCCACATGTGCAGCTGGGCCTGTGCCATCAGTGCCTTAAAGCAGCAGTAAGATGTTTTGTTGACAATTTGGGTCGAATACTAGCCATAGATCTACTGAAGTTATACTTGGTGTTGTCATGCTGTGAACGTTTTTTAACATTATCATGGGGTAGTCTGACCCCGACCACAGAACTGCATAGCTTAGGCAGCTAGTTGGAACGACAGGTGTGTTTATTAGTCCTTCATATGACCATATACCATGACAAATAATTTGAAGATAACACCAGTACTAGTTACTTCAAAAGTGGGGAATGGTTGCGTACAGCCTCTTTAGTTGAAGGAGCTCTGATTCGAACATAAACAGAATCAAGTTGACCATGAGGGCTCTGAAATCAGGCAGCACAGCATCATCATAGTGGTCTTTATTTTCCTCATGCCCCGCTGGTCAGTGGCAAATGCTAATGTTGGTTTTACTGCTACATTAGTTGGGCTAATAGCCTCCTCTGCTGATAACATTATACACAGAGGGAATGAATATATAAAGACACATGGCACTTTGGAAACATGCTGTTATGTGAGGATGCTTTCATTCATAATTACATGACTAGTCTTTACTCATCAAATAACAATATATAAGTGCACTGAAAGAAAAGAACAAAATCTTTAAAACGGCATCAATTTGCCTATAGGGGCACTTGTACAGTTTTTAAGGTAGGTTGATTCAAGCATTTCAGAAAACCTGCCACAGCTCTGCCAGTTCTGAGCTGATGGCTTTTAGTTTTTCAGTCTGCAATGTGGTCTGTTATTTTGTTACTTTCTTTCTCTAAAAGCATATACATGTCTCACTGGAATACTTCCCTATTTTCAAAAAGAGTGTTATAAGAGTAGACAAGAGATGTCTAAAACAAATGTCTTAAACCTTTGCACAGTACTGAACATATTTCTTTGGGCACATGAAGAAAACATGTTACAGTGGAATGTAAAAGTTGCCCAGTACCTTTAATGGTGTGTGCCTGTTGTTTCTCCTCTAGCTGACCTTTACTCCTGTTTCGCCTGTGATGAGGATGAGTGGTCCGAGCCTGGAAGCACGTCTTGCCAGAAACGTTCTGTGGAATACCTTCACTTCTTCGACGTCTTACCCATTCTCCTCTCACTCTCTGCGTCCTCCCTCATGGTCCTGTCTCTGGCAGTGGCGGTGCTGTTTGCGATTCACCGCTCCACACCTGTAGTGCGGTCAGCAGGGGGCAGTATGTGCTTCCTGATGCTGGGCTGCCTGGCAGCTTCCGCCATCAGTGCCTTCTTTTACCTCGGCGAGCCGTCAGCTCTTAGCTGTGCACTTCAGAACTGGACCTTTGTTCTCTTCTACACCGTATGCCTCTCGTGCCTGACCGTCCGCTCTTTTCAGATCATCTGCGTCTTCAAGATGGCCGCCCACCTGCCCAAAGCACATGCATTGTGGGTAAAGTACAGTGGTCAGTGGCTGGTGGTGGCTGGGGTGTCGCTTCTCCAGCTGTTGCTCTGTGGAATCTGGATGGCAACAGATCGGGCCATTCCAGAGAGAAACACAACTTCCTTCAAAGACCAGGTGTTACTAATCTGTATGATAACATATGTGACCGCTCCAATGTCTTGTGTCACCTTCATGTGTATTCTCAGTGGCCTTTGTTTCTGTTTCTCCTACATGGGTAAAGACCTGCCCAAGAACTACAACGAGGCCAAAGCCATCACTTTCAGCATGCTGCTGTTTTATCTGACCTGGGCCATTTACTTCACAGCCAGCTTGGTAACCCATAGCAAGTACGTACGGGTGGTCCAAGCTGTGGTTGAGCTGAGCTGTTTGTATGGCATCATGTTCAGCTACTTCATCCCAAAGGCCTTCATCATTGTTTTTCAGCCTCTGAAGAACACACAGGAGTATTTCCAAGCTGCGATTCAGAGTTACACACAAACTATCAGTCGAATGTAGAAGATTTGATGGGTACATATTTTAAATGACAACAGTAGCGTATGAAATATGGCTGCCTTTTTATGCAGAGTAGTGTTGTGAAGGAAGGTGGCTTAGCGGAAAGGGGAGGAAGGGAACGTCAGAGTCGGCGTACTGAAAGCAGCAGGGAGGTGAGTTAGACGCGACAAGCGTACGACTCCTATCAGAAGTAATGACTGAATGAAAGGCGATGCCTTAAAGTCTTCCTGGTAAAACTTTCGTGAAGCTGACTCACACCGACGTTTAAGGAATCATAAGTTTACTTTATTTAATGAATATAAATACTCAAACTCTGTATGAAAAAGGTGTCATGGTTGTCAGTGTGTTTGTGTGTTTTTATGTATTTTGTGTGTGTAAATTGGTTTGTGTTTCATTTTTATGTATTAAAGGAATTATTTGTGATACATTTTGATGATTTTGTAATGTAATGTTTTGTGTACTACTTTTTTGTGGATTGTTTTGGTATATTTTTCTTTTGCAATGTAGTTTGTTAAAACAGGTCACATAAAGAGGTGTGGAAACAAAGGGAAGTTTCCAACCACCAACAGGTGGCGCTATAGGTGGTATCAGTCAGGCATATGTACAGGCATATGTACGGGTTCGGGTACATTTTCTCTGGATCAAACAATGTTCGCATGAGTTATAAGAGACTTTGGGCCTGATTTACTAACAGCAACATTTCTGGCGTAAAATAGCGGTTGTAAACATAAAACGGTATTTACTAAGGGGGCGCATTTGAGTAGAGTCGCATATTAACGCTTTGGGGGTGTGTACCTGCCAACAAGTGGGATGGCACGAAACGTGGGTGGTAACGTGCTATTTAATGGGAGGAGTGCGCCTAATGATGTATTGCTTGGAATTTACTAATCTGCCTGGCGAGCGCACGTCCCTGATTTGCGGGCTAAATTCTCCGCCTCATAAAAGCACGTCTTAACAGGAAGCGCATTTTCATTGAGTCTGAAAATTGATATGGCAGCAGTTATAAGAGCAAGGAGAAGACAGAGACAGCGCACAGAAATAATTTTTTCAACTCGTATAACACATTTTCAGTTAAGCGAACCACAAATCATTAGACGGTACAGGTTAACCAGCCACGCAATACTTCAATTACTGGACCAGATCAGAGAGACATCCAACCCTCCACCCAGCGATCACATTCCATTCCATCAGTTGTTAAAACTAATTTGCAAATATTGGCCTCCGGATAATTTCAACCAGTTTGTGGAAAAGTGAATTCCCCTTTCCACCGTCAACATTAACATTGACTTATAACTCACGTTGCCCCGCAGACACGGGAGAAAGACACTTCACTCTCGTTGCTTGCAGGAGCGAGAGAGAGAGAGAGAGGCATTGAACTCGCGCACACACACACACCCACACACACACAGAGCGAGTTTGGCTCTGAACGCAATTGTGGACTTTGAAATCGCAAACTTTCCGAACGTAATCGGAACCATTGATTGCACCCACGTCCATATATATTGTAGTGAACCCATGTCCCTTGTAGCAATGATTAATCTCGCCATGTACACATCTATATTGTTATAATAGACAGTTTATGCATTAATGCCACCAATAGCATATTCTTTATAATCGTGTTCTTTTAAACATCTCGCTGTAGGTGATGGCGGGCAGAACAACAATATAGCAGCGCACACATTGAATCAGGTTCAGTGATTGAGCGAACCTGGACCAATATATCTATCTCCACTTCGCTGAACCTTCATTTTCTCTTCCTAAATAAATACCACGGAAAATGACGCAGACGCAGTTCAGAGACATTTTCATTTAAAACATAGATGTTGGGAGTAGGATCATAGACATTATTAAGCACACCAATCCCCCCCAAAGTGATTTTATCCGGCCCCCAAAAGTTATATTTATTAAATAAACAAAAAAAAGTTCCACTGATTTAAATGGGCCACCCCAACGTTTACCGAAAAATCTGGCCCCCCGACAACCAGACTGGACGTTCATTGGCCCCCGGGTAATTTGAGTTTGAGACCTCTGCGGTAAATAATAAAATGCAGTTAATGACTGATTTGACACGGAATTAAAAAACGCAGAATCGTTAAAAACTGGAGGGGCTAATTGTTAAATGCTAAATGGTGCATGCAGTATACCTACAGGGTGAATAAGGATATTTGTGCGAATAACTTGGACTCAATGGACACTTGACGTCGATAGGGATTTGGACTTGAGCAATATTAATGGTTTTGTTGAGCGCAAGGCCCTTAGCATGAACTTATACTGGGTGAGTACAGGTTTATCTTTGTTCTGAAGTGGGATCAGGGATTTAAATCTATAGCAATGTAATTGTTAACCTACCTCTCATATATTGGACAATGCGATCATATTTGGCTACCGTGCCATTGATGATGAATGGGGCATTCTATAAATGCAAGTGAATGTGTGATCAGGTGTCATTTATTCATTCATTCATTCATTCATGTGTGTGGGCCCATAATGAGTGGTCGCTGTGGTTTTCTTGATGGCCTTTTGTGTTCTATGTTTATTGACATCTTGTGTAAGCTACCCCTGTGTTGATTTCATCAGTCTAGGCTGGCTAAAGATAGTTCGGATGTTTGGTAGTTGGAGAAATTAGGCTGTGGTGGTTTGAGTCCAGGACAGGCTAATAAATTAGCGTTGATACATTTGGCGTTTCGGCAAGCTTCTGATCAGCACCACCAAGAGCAGCAGCTGTTTGAGGGATGGGGTGACCCTGACTGGAGTGGTTGTGCTGCCAAACATTATCCTTGGAAAAGTTATTGCATGAATTTACATAAATTTCTCTCTTAATGTTTAAAAAGGTGGCATTTGAATATTGTCGTGCTTTTTGTTTCATCTGATAATGCTAAATGTACCAAAACTGAGCAGGATTTTAGAACCTGCAACATTTTACAAATGGCGCCCCGTAGTAGTGTGCATGTGTGTGTGTGTGTGTGTGTGTGTGTATTTCTATCACAATTGTGTTGCACTACTGACAGTGACATGTTCGCACATGGTCCGCTCTGTGGTCTAGTATTCAAAACCAACCCAGACCACAGACTTCCATGTTAGCTCTACTGTAGTCCGAGAGTCTAGCATCTCCAATCCAACACTGTGACTACATTTTTTGCAGATGCTGGCTCTCCCCACACCCACATTTGGAGACCACACATCATTACAGAATTGACATCATAAAGGACATTTTCATTATCATTCTACATAGAAATAAACACTGCCTTGGAACCCCGACACAAGATGGCGCCTGTATAGACGCATGATCAGAGGCAGAAGGGCGCTTCTAGTGTTTATTTCTATGATCATTCTAAATGTACAATAGTAGATTAGGGCCTTAGATTCCCTCGCTGCTTTAAATCAAGTCTTAAATCTCACCTGTTCCTCTCTGCCTTCCCCTAAGGTCTTGGTTTTCTGTTGTTTAGATTGCGTTTTTCTTGGGTAATTGTTACGTTTTCAAACATGTTCTTCAATTTCATTATGATAATATCAATTAGGCTACTTTAATTTAATAAAAATGTTATATTATCCTATTTTTTCTGTGACTTGAGCATTGTGCTATATAAATGCTATATAAATAAAATCCATTATTATTATTATTATTATAAAAGTTAAACACAGAGGTTTCCTGTTTCCTGTGCTGAGCCAATCCCAGTACTGCATGCTGTGGGACCTTTCCATCATGCTGGACCTGTCTAAAGATGCAGTGATGTGTTTCAAACGATAGATGCAAATACATACAGACAGGCAGATCGACAGACAGATAGGTAGAAAGGAAGTCAAGAGAATCTATAAAAATCCTAGGGACTTGTTTATTCTGTTGACAGCTGCCCTTAGGCTTAACAAACAGGACAATGCAGCCTGCTCTCCTTTGTGTACTTTTCACGGCACTTTTCCATCACCTGTTTAGGGGAAAACCTTGCAAGGCGTCTGAATTTAACCTTGATGGGGACTACCTGGTAGGAGGTCTCTTCCCTTTGCACAACCCGCGGGAACCGTCTGGTCAAATTAGACCTGTAGCAGTTAATTATGAAAAGTAAGTATTTTTCAATTTCTCCATGACTTTTAAGGCTAAAAGTTTGTTTAAACATTTCAACATTTAATTGTGTGTTAAACTGAATAGATGCATATTTGTTAGTAGTTATTTGTGCTGAAAAATATCCCTGATATTAGTGTTCCCTATCGTATTAAGACTACCTCTGTACTCCGTTGCATATTCCATATGTACGTGTTGAATCGTGATGTGATACTCTTTAAGACCCATGGTTTCACCCACCACACCTTGATTAGTGCAACATAAAGCACCAGTGCTGGCATGACACAAGTGCTTTTTTTCTCTTCACATGGAAGCATATACCATGACTGGGTATATTACACTGGGAATGTTACACTGGGAATGTTACACTGGGGATATTACACTGGGAATGTTACACTGGGAAAGTTACACTGTTGATATTACACAACCGAACGTTCTAAACACACAGGAGTGCTTCAAATTAACAAACTCTCCTTGTTCTCCTTGTAGGGATTCATTCTCTTTGCCAGGCTATCAGATGTTCCAGGTGATGAGGTTTGCGGTTGAGGAGATCAACAACTCCACCACCCTCCTGCCTAACGTAACCCTTGGTTACCAGCTCTTTGACCACTACTCAGATGCTCACAACTTCCCTGCCATCCTCCAGTTCTTCTCCCATAATTCCTCCATCAAAGCCAGAGAAGACTACAACCATCACCTGCCAAAAGTAATAGGGTTCACCGGTCCCTTCAGTAGCACCGAGAGTATTACCCTCGCTCCACTCTTTATGATGGATCTCATCCCAATGGTAACTATTAGTCTTTGATTATATAAGCAACTGTTTGCATATTAAAGGGATAGTTCGGTTTTTAAGACATGAAGTTGTATGGCATCTACATCACCAGTGTAATGCAATCCATGCTGACTTACCTCCGACAGCGTCCTGTGAGCAGAGTTCTCGTCCAGTTTTGGTCAAACCGAAAGTAGTCCGGCAGGTTTCTAGACCCAGGAAAATAAAACGTTTCTCTTCCCAAAACATTATGTGTTCAAAAGAGTGATATATTTGCATCCCAAAACCGTTGTAGTGGAAAAAGTCACACCTCGTTATCACTTGGCCCTATTTTCAATACGCTCGATAATGCAATCTCACAGCTAGAGTCTCTACCTGTTTGATTCGCGAAAGTTGAGTTTTCCTGTGATGGACGTTTCTCTCTTGGTGAATCAAACTTTCGCGAATCAACTTTCGCGAATCAAACAGGTAGAGACTCTAGCTGTGAGATTGCATTATCGAGCGTATTGAAAATAGGGCCAAGTGATAACGAGGTGTGACTTTTTCCACTACAACGGCTACACTGGTACAACGGCTACACTGGTGATGTAGATGCCATACAACTTCATGTCTTAAAAACCGAACTATCCCTTTAACACTAGAAAAACACATTAATTACATTTTTGTTATTATTGATTGCATAGGGAACACTTGTAGGGTAGAGTAGCCTACGCAAGTGGCCTACGCCGCTGTGAGCATTTATACTAATGTGTTAGTGTGTCTGCGTACAAAAATAAACAAAATGGCAGACCAAACTCCGCAGATGAGTTTGTATGGTTTGTATATGAATTAGTTTTTCCTTCGATTTTGAAAAAGGTACCAAAAAAGACACAATCTGATAACCCAGTTATTGTTACCAAATAATATGACAGAGGTGATTTGAGAGGCATCTGTCAGCCAACTATCTAACGTTAGCAAGCTTACTACCCACAAAGTAGACAACCTGCTAGCAAAGTAAACCTACAGCGTAAATTCTACACAGAAACATTAATCTGTCTTGATTGGTTCGCTATGAATTGCTGATGGTTGTTTACTTTGCTGTTTATGACATTTAATAACGTACAGTTACAAATGTTGTCTTAAGTCCTTCTATTTCCTCTCTTTTAAACTGTAGGTGAACTATGGAGCCGGCAGTTCCATCCTCAGCAACAAACATAAGTATCCATCTTTTGTCAGGACTGTACCGAGTAACAAAGGTGAGATTGAACTCATAATTCACATCATAAAACATTTCGGCTGGAACTGGGTGGCTTTCATTGGCTCCAAAACTGCATACAGTGAGAATGGCTTTCAGCTATTTTTGGACCTTATTCGAAACACTGGCATCTGTTTGGCCTACCAGGAGCTACTTGCTGACACATTGCAGTTAAAGAGAGTATTTCAGGACATAGATATGCTCAACATCAAAGTCATCGTTCTGTTTACTGAGCAGCTGTTTGCTGAGAACATTATCACCTCAGCTATAGAACTCAAATTTCACAATAAAGTTTGGATCGCCAGTGATGCCTGGGCCATGAACCCAGTGTTGATCAAACACGAAGACATACAGACAGTTGGCACGGTCATTGGCGTGGCGCCGGTAGTTGTGACTCTACCTGGCTTTAATGAGTTCATTTATCAGTCGCGACACAGAAGTGATTCTGTCCACACACCTGAAGGCTACTGCAATCAGGTTTGTGAGGAATGTTCCTCAGTCAGCCCAGAGGATATCATCAATGAAAACCCCACCTACTCCTTCTCCATTCATTCAGCTGTGTACACCATGGCCATGGCCCTGCACAACGCTCTACAGTGCAACAACTCAGGGTGTGATAATAGTCGCACTGTCTTCCCCTACATGGTAAGGCTTCTCATGAAGACCTTTCGTAAGAATGCATATATGTCATAAATGTTAGAATTATTTAGGTACTTCAGTATGGCTCAATTCCTTTGACTGCCAAAACAAGTACCCAGTCCGGCCCACTAAATATCAAGTGTGTGTCCTCTCTCCTTTCAGCTTCTTCAAGAGATCAAATCCTTGAATTTCCTTTTAAACCAAAGAAACGTGTCCTATGACGAAAACCTGGACCCACCTGTCCATTTCTCTATTATGTTCTGGGACATGAACCAGACCCCTGCAGTGATCAAGAAGATTGGCACATATCACAGTCACCTTTACACTAACTTCACTATTGATGACAAGCAAATTGACTGGCATGGTGGTGGTTCTGTAAGTACAGTTCCTTAATTGAGTGCAATCGATTATTTAATTAAACCACTAGTATGATCACCACTTTTTCAACAACATGTAATTATAATAGTTGCAGATATTGTAAATATTAGCTGATGTATGAAACGTTTGAACATTTTCTCATGAAGAGGTTGGGGTAAAGGATTGGTATGATGTGCTATCTGCTATGATTTTTGGTTTTAAGGTGCCGTTCTCCAACTGCTCTGTGGAGTGCAAGCCAGGATACGTCCGAGAACAGGATGGTCTTCAAAAGTGCTGTTTTGCGTGTGTGAAATGCCAGAGTGACCAGTATTCTAACCACACAGGTAGAGTAAGATAAAACGCTCTAAAGACGCACCAGAGGTGCAGCTGGGCCTGTGCCATCAGTGCCTTAAAGCAGCAGTAAGATGTTTCGGGTCGAAAACTAGCAATCGATCTACTGAAGTAATACTTGGTGATGTCGTGCTGTGTACGTTTTTTCTATTTTTTTTTTACATTATCATGGGGTGGTCTGACCCGACCACAGAACTGCATAATGCATAGCCTAGGCAGCTAGTTGGAACGACAGGAGTGTTTATCTGAAAAATAATTTGAAGATGATACCAGTATTAGTAACCTCAAAAAGTGTCAAATGGTTGCATACGGTCTCTTTAGTTGAAGGAGCTCTGATTCGAACATAAACAGAATCAAGTTGACCATGAGGGCTCTGAAATCAGGCAGCACAGCATCATCATAGTGGTCTTTATTTTCCTCATGCCCCGCTGGTCAGTGGCAAATGCTAATGTAGATTTTACCGCTACATTAGTTGGGCTAATAGCCTCCTCTGCTGAGGAACGTTATACACAGAGGGAATGAATACATACAGACACATGGCACTTTGGAAACATGCTGTTATGTGAGGAAGCTTTCATGCATAATAACATGACTAGTCTTAACTCATCAAATAACAATATACAATATAAGTGCAGTCAACCAAAAAAACTAAATCGAATCATTATTTGTTGCTCCTCCCTTTGTCTTTGAAACGGTACCAGTTTGCCTATAGTTTTTGAGGTAGGTTGATTCAAGCATTTCGGAAAAACTTGCCACAGAACTTGCCACTTGCGACAACTCTTCTGTGCTGATTGCCTTTTCGTTTTTCAGTCTGCAATGTGGCCTGTTATTTTGTTACTTTCTTTCGTTACTAACAGCATACAAATGTCTCACTGGAATATACTCCCCTATTTTCAAAAAGAGTGTTTGAAAATATACAATTTGATATTTCCTTTTGACACACTAATGCTTATAAGGATAGAAAAACACTGTACGAAACAAATGTCCTTTGCACAGTACTGCACATAATTGGGCACAGGACAAAACATGAAAATACGTAAAAGGCGAAATGTGTAAGTTGCCTAGTACCTTTAATGGTCTGTGTCTGTTCGTTTCTTCTCTAGCTGACCTGTACTCCTGTTTCACCTGCAATGAGGATGAGTGGTCCGAGCCTGGAGGCACGTTGTGTCAGAAACGTTCTGTGGAATACCTTCACTTCTCCGGCGCCTTGTCCATTTTCCTCTTAGTGTCTGCGTCCTCCCTCATAGTCCTTTGTCTGGCGGTGGCGGTGTTGTTTGCATTTCACCGCTCCACACCTGTAGTGCGGTCAGCAGGGGGCAGTATGTGCTTCCTGATGCTGGGCTCGCTGGCTGCTTCTACAATCAGCGTCTTCTTCTACTTCGGCGAGCCGTCAGCTCTTAGTTGTGCACTTCAGAGCTGGACCTTTGCCTCCTTCTACACCATATGCCTCTGCTGCCTGACCGTCCGCTCTTTTCAGATCATCTGCGTCTTCAAGATGGCCACCCACCTGCCCAAAGCACATGCATTGTGGGTTAAGTACAGTGGTCAGTGGCTGGTGGTGGCTGGGGTGTGGTTTCTCCTGCTCTTGATCCATGGAATCGGGATGGCAACAAGTCGGGCTATTCCAGAGAAAGACACATCGTCCTTCAAAGACCAGGTGTTACTATTCTGTTCTCGAGGTGATATGAACATTCCAGTGTTCTGTACCTTCTTCATGTGTATTCTCAGTGGCCTTTGTTTCTGTTTCTCCTACATGGGAACTGACCTGCCCAAGAACTACAACGAGGCCAAAGCCATCACTTTCAGCATGCTGCTGTTTTATCTGAGCTGCGCCATTTACTACACAGCCCTCATGGTATCCCATAGCAAGAACGTACAGGTCAAAGCCGGGCTGACTTCCCACAGCAAGTACCTACAGGTGATCAAGGCTGTGTCTGAGCTGAGCACTTTATACGGCATCATGTTCAGCTACTTCATCCCAAAGGCCTTCATCATTGTCTTTAGGCCTCTGAAGAACACACAGGAGTATTTCCAAGCTGCGATTCAGAGTTACACACAAACTAGTAGAATGTAGAGGATTTGAAGGGTACATATTTTTGAATGACAACAGAAGCATATGTAATATGGCTGCCTTTTGATGCAGAGAAGTGTTGTGATTGTGAAATACATTTTCTGTCAAAGGCAGCTTTTTGAAGCAATTCTCATCGATGACATGAGTGCCTGTATTGTTAGCATTCCCGCATAGCTAGCATTCCCAAATAGCTAGCAATTCAGCAATTTCAATTCCAAGCTATTCAGATGGTTTAGTCGTTGTTTCTTCTGCACTACAGCATTTCCGCACTACAACAGCAGAATGTCCCCAGGACAGGAAGTTGTAGGAAAAGCATCACCTTGTCCCGCTAGACATCAGCAGTTCTGTCACTGAATTCCCAGCAATAGCAACTGTCTGTGACTTGAGTGCAAATCTAGTTTGCCAAGACCAAACCTACTACTGTTTCACAACCCTCAATAAATCTTTCACAACCCTCAATAAATCTTTTACATACATACACGTCTTTTACAATACATACACGCCCCACCAGCTCCTTATTAGGGCACGCAGCCATTAACCAAGTGTGCTGTCGGATTTTCCCAAATCCACACGAAAGCAACTCGTAACAGGTGTTTATTAATAAGATGGAGATATTTTCTTACGTTGAACTTCCGAAGTCCATAAAACACATTTAAGAAGTCACTTTAAAAAAAAAAAAATCAAAAAATGCCTACCGTAAGTGTGAAGACTGGTCACGAGTAGGCGTTTAAATCGCAGTAAGTGCAGTGATAGGTCTTAGAGATTGGGTTTAGTGTTTATTTATTTATTCACTTACATTTGCAGTGTTCGTGTAGTCTGGTAAGTCCCGCCCCTCTTCTTCCGGCCAATTTGATTTTGCCTCTGAAGTGGGTTTGGCAAACTTTGGATAGCAGTTCATTTCAAGATTTCCAGGATCCTTGGAGCCAATCACAAACTGGCTTTTGGCTACCTGGCGCGCCATTGGCAGATTTAAACTAACCACGGCTACGTAACAAAATCTACTGCACAGAGAGTTTTTAAACATTGGACATGGTGGCCGCCGAAGCACCGCAAAACTTCGATAAGGCAAGTTTTCTTTGAAAACAGAACAGAAACTTGCCCTGGAACAATTCATACAGAAAAAAATATGTGTTTGCTTTATTACCGATCGTTGTATCGTTGTATCGTTGTATAGTATCGTTGGTCTGATTGGTTAAAGGCGTGTCCAATTACGTGACTGAAGTGGACCGCTGTTGAGTAGTTTGCCAGACCAACTGAGCAAATGAAATGCAGTGAAGGGGCGGGGAATTCCCAGACAAGTGTTTGTGTACATTTACATTCACATTCAGTCATTTAGCAGACGCTTCGTCCAAAGTGAAACGTAATTGTTAATGATACAAATATTCTCGTATTTATTATTATTATAATTAGTTTAATCCGAGGATGTCTGTAGAGTTGACGTGAACCCAATCGCCAACGGGTTCTCACAAATTCAACCGTTAACCCTTTTAACACAGAGTTTTTTCAAATGTCATTCCTCAACACGATTCCTCAAATAACCACAAGATGGCCCGTGGAATCGCATTTGAGAAGATTCCGGCAGAGTTACGACTCCTATTTTGCGTTCTGAAAGTCGTCTGAAGTTCAGAAGAAAGCACAGAAGAAAAAACTGTGGAGAATGGCAAATGTTTTCCTAAATCCACCGAAGTGGAGTTCCTTCTGAAATCCTTCTGAAAGTCTTCCCAACTGCTGTCGAGAATGAGGCCCATAGTTCAAATGCAAACACTTAAACACTATTGATGATGTCGGCACTGGGTGTGGCAATGGAGAAGGTTGATTTTCTGAGTGTGGGGTGTGAGGCAACTCCAGTGTTTAAACCCTCTGTGGAATGCCGACATGTGGCAGTATATTCAGCAATATTGCCAAATATGACCCAGACCCGCTACAGCAGAGATGAGTTCTTTAATTGTATCTTCTGATGATCTCCACCACCATCATCAGCCTCAGGTCTTGTTCTAGAAACCTTGTTGCTCTTATCCTAAATGACAATTAATTCTTCATCCTCAATCACAATCTATCACTTATCCTTAATCGCAATTCATCCCTTATTTTCACGTTGGGAGCAGTATTGTGCGGCACATCTGTCACTTGTTCTCCCTACTGTCCCGCTCTCTCTGTCCCCCTCTACAGGTGACCTGGGGTCTGATTGGGCTGCAGTTGTGGGTTGGCCTTCGACTATATAAGACGCCCATTTTACATTCCATTGCTCTCTCTGGCTCGCTGGATCTTTCATCCGGCCACACCCTCTCTGCTTCCGGTTGGGCCTACATTGGGCCTGCTGTGCGGCGCTCCGCTGGCGCCCTGCTTTATTCTTGTTTGCCGTTACTGTTGGTTTAAACATTGTTTGATCACTCGATCTGCCCGGTCGGGTTTAGTTTAAAGTTAACCTTTTACTTTGTGTGAATTGTAGAGCTGGTGGCGTATGGTGGTGGGTTTTGGCATGAACTAAGTTTAGTTAAGTTTGGAGTAGTAGGAAGATTCCCGGGAAGACTCACCACACTCCGATGTTGTTTTGTGAACGGAAGCAGCTTAGTTCCCCTTTGTTTCCTATGCAGACCGTGTGAGGATTTGTTTTCTCTTTTATTATTATTTATTTTCACTGCCACCATGTACTTCAGTTAATTCTGGATTTATCATTAAACATATTTACATTTCACCGTGACCATTCTCTTGGCCTGTTTATGTTATGTTTGCCATTTCTTTAAGCTGATGGTTTCGTAACACTTATCCTCCATCATTTTGACGCTTTTCCCATAATTTGTTGCTGACTCATTCAAGTATGCAAAGGCTGATTAGTTAGAAGTTAAATGATGCGTTGAGCAGATAGATGCAAATAGATGCCGGGGAAAGCAAAGCACACATGCGGCAGGCACACATGAAGCCTGTATCTAGGTAAGAGAGTCTTCAACCTAGAGTCTTCAACTGTTCATTAACGTCAGCAACTCTTCAGTGAAGGGACAATGCTGCTGGCTCTCCATTTCTTTTTGGTCATCTTTCTTTTCAATCCTCATTTTTGGGATTGCTCTTGCCAAGCATCTGAATTCGACCTTGATGGGGACTACCTTATTGGAGGGCTCTTCCCTGTGCACTACACACCGGAGATTGCTCAGACAAGAAGACCTGAAGCTGTGAACTGTCTTGGGTGAGTACTGTAAAGTATTCAGAGCTAAAATATCTGTCTGGAGAGTTCGACAATTAATATGTCCACCAAACAAATGGAGATATACTTAGAGCAGACCTGGGCAAAGTGCGGCCCCAGGGCCATTTGCGACACCTTGCCTGACCCTGACCGGCCCGCTGAGGTCAATGGTAAATATGGAATCAAAGGTTAAATGATAAAAATGTATAATACTATTAATTTGTATACTTATACTATTGGATTGCAAGCTTGCTCTTGTGTGTGTGTGTGTGTGTGTGTGTGTGTGTGTGTGTGTGTGTGTGTGTGTGTGTGTGTGTGTGTGCCATGTGTATTGGTCGTCTGGGCACACCTTTAATACTGCAAAAACATGCTCATTTTTCATGCTGAATTGAGTTCAGCCTATTGGTCCGGCCCTCCACAACAGTCCCGCTATCTCATATGGCCCCTTGGGGGCATTAATTGCCCACCCCTGACTTACAGCATTGAGCTTTTATTTTCCCTCTGCTCTAAACCTCCACCTAAAGTTTAACATTTTCACAAATTCATTAAATATTATATTCTCATGAAAAAAAAAACATTAGTATGTCAGAAAATATTCCTGAACCATATGGCAAATGAAAAATATGGCAAAAAAAACGTCAACTCTCTATCTCTTCTCTTTTTGACAGAAAGCCATTGCATTTGCGAGGTTATCATGCCCTCCAGGTGATGAGATTTACCGTTGAGGAGATCAACAACTCCACCACCCTCCTGCCTAACGTAACCCTTGGTTACCAGCTCTTTGATCACTGCTACGATACAAACAACTTCCCTGCCGTCCTCCAGGTCCTCTCCATTAACAGCTCTGTGACACCGAGACAGATGTACACCCACTACCGCCCTAAAGTCATCGCCTTCATCGGAGCCTTCAGCAGCTCCGAAACAATTAATCTGGCTCCATTGTTCATGATGGACCTGTTTCCAATGGTAAAGATTTCATTATTTCTATAAATATATATTATAACATGTATTGTTTGGTTTTCTTCATACTTCATGTAAATGGGTCCTTCTCTACAGAAGTAAGGTGTGACACTTCCAGGTTTAAGAATTTAACTTTTGTTATTTTTTTTCTTTCTGGCTCTGCTTGCCTGTTTTGTAGAAATGGTTGGGTTTCAATCACTTTGCATTTCAACACCTAAGAATGACATCAGTGCAAGCCTCAGCCAGTAGTCAACCAACTTGAAAAACATCTTAGAGTAGGAAAGGACCTGAAAAATCTCTTTTCACCATGAAGTGTTTCCACCCTTAACTGTAAATTGAAATAAAATAAATAAATTGCGATACTAAAACTGTATTTTAAATCCCGTCTTTTGTTTTCCTGTGTAGGTCAGCTACGCAGCCAGCAGCTCCACCCTGAGTGACAAGCTGGTGTATCCATCCTTCATCAGGACCACACCTAGCAACGAAGATCAGATGGAACTCATCATTCACATCATAAAGCATTACGGTTGGAACTGGGTGGCGTTCATCGGCTCCAAGTCTGCATACAGTGAGAATGGCTTTCAGCTGTTTCTCAAACTGATTCCTAGCACCGGCATTTGTTTGGGTTACCAAGAGCTACTTGCTGACACATCACAGCTAAACACAGTGTTTCACAAGATAAACACGCTCAACATTAATGTCATTATCCTTTTCGTCGAACCACTTTTTGCTGAAGACATTATCACCTCAGCTATACGATTCAACTTTCACAATAAAGTTTGGATCGCTAGTGATGCCTGGGCCATGAACCAAGTGTTGCCCAAACTACAAGACATACAGACAATTGGCACAGTCATTGGCGTGACTCCAACAGTCGCTAATCTACCTGGCTTTAATGAGTTCATTTATCAGTCGCAACACAGAAGTGATTCTGTCAACACATCTGAAGGCTACTGCAATCAGGTTTGTGATAACTGTTCCACAGTCAGGCCAGAGGACATCATCAATGAAAACCCCACCTACTCCTTCCCCATTTACTCAGCTGTGTACACCATGGCCATGGCCCTGCACAACGCTCTACAGTGCAACAACTCAGGGTGTGATAAGAGTCGCACTGTCTACCCCTACATGGTAAGGTGTCTCGTGTTCTCCTGTGTAGTCTGTGTATCTACTGACCATAGGTTACTGTAGAACTCTCTTAAGTAAAGTGCTACTTCAAAAAAATTATGAACATCTATGTAGGACATCTGTCTATTTAAAACCACTCATAAATTACATACAAAATTAAAAAATATGAAATATGGTTAAAATATAGTGTTGTTGCTCTTCCAGTCACCAAACCAAAGCCTTCTGTTAAATGTTTTATAAAGTGTTTCAATCCTTGTAAAGTTCATTACATGTACTGTATGTAAGGCTTCCAATACAATTCCTTTCTGCCACGCCTTCTCTCTTTGTCCCTGTCCCAGGTTGGTGTTTTGCAAATAGACCCTGCCTCTCTGACCCTTGCTCTTTGACCCTTGCTCTCTGACCCTTGTTCTCTGACCCTGCCTTTCTGACCCCCGCTCTCTGACCCTGTCTCTCTGATCCTGTCTCTCTGACCCTGCCCCTCTGACCCTGGCCTCTCTGACCCTGTCTCTCTGACCCCTGCCTCTATGACCCCTGCCTCTCTGACCCTTGCTCTCTGACCCTGGCCTCTCTCACCCTGGCCTCTCTGACCCTGCCTCTATGACCCTTGCTCTGTGACCCCTGCCTCTCTGACCCTTGCTCTCTGACCCTGGCTTCTCTGACCCTGCCTCTATGACCCTTGCTCTCTGACCCCAGCTCTCTCACCCTGGCCTCTCTGACCCTGCCTCTATGACCCTTGCTCTATGACCCTTGCTCTATGACTCTTGCTCTCTGACCCTGGCGATCTGACCCTGGCCTCTCCTTGGCTCTTGGCATAGTCTCTGCCCATACAAAGAGGGTTCATCGTTGCCAAGGTTGCCTGTGTGCTTTCATTTGTCAGTTCAGGCAATTGTGACTGCTGCGATAAATTAACATAACATTAACTTGAATTCGTCTGAAATTCCGTTTGCATCTGTTCTAGCTTCTTCAAGAAATCAGACACTTGCAGTTCCCCTTGAATCAGTTCTTCATATCTTTTGACAAGAATTTGGATCCGCCAGCACGTTACTCTATCGTGTTCTGGGACACCAGCCTTCACCCTGCGAAGATCTGGCCAATTGGCACATACAGTGACTATCCTGTGGTGAACCTGACTATTTCTAATACACCTCTTCCCTGGCATGGCAATGGAATGGTGAGTGTATTATTGCCAAGGGCGTAACCACGCATTCTTACTGAGAAAGTACCAATCTGTCCCCCCCAATATATAACAGAAAATATGTTAAATATTTGTTCTCCTTTCATGAACCTTGTCAATGGATCGGTCTCCCGTTATGTCCTATTTATTTTCGATGTATTTCCGTTTGTTAAGAAAAACATAAGCGTGTGATTCCCCCCTCTTCACTTGTGTGAATTTGTTTGAATCCACCTTGCGTCGTTCTGCGTTGTCATGGTTATATAACACTTTTTCGTCAGTCAGTGGAGATCAAAGAAAGTAACGTTGGTGGAGAGATTAAGGTTATTTAAAAAGCGGAGAAAACTGGACCAGCAACCGATTTAGTGAACTTATTTGGTTAAATTTTAAGAGTTAGAAATAAAATAGTCCCGAGTAGCACAGGACTCCCCCGCCTGTATGAGACTTTTGTGGCAAGTGCACGGATTTGGTCGTGAGTGAGCCTCGCGAGCGTGCAGTCAGTGATAACGTCTAGTAAACCGACTTAGGAGTCTGACCCAAGCTGGTGAAAGCTGCCATAACCAGATGCTGGATATAAAGGTAAAGCACATGAAGTTTAAAATAGTAAAAGAAACTAAATGGTTAAATCATCACGAGCAAATGGTAGATGTCATTGCTCTCTTTAATCATGCCTATTCAGTAGCTCCGCCAGCTATAACTAGCTAGTGAACTCTAGCCTACAACCTACTCACTTGAGCTCGAATCCCTATCATGCTAAAGTATAATTAGCACCTTTCTAAGCAGATGTCTTCAAAATTTGTATTGTTATAAATGTGTTTATTTATCTTTAAAACCCACTAGAGGACACTATTTAAAAGGATATTTTCCAAAACAATCTTATGGGGGAGCATGCCCCCTGACCCCCCTAGTTTTGCTGGGTAACAGGAAAAATAATAGGTTTTATCTGGGAGCTTAGCCTCCCCAAAATATGGGAACCTAGATTTGCCCCTGCCATGAAGGTTACTCGCTGTTCTTCTGATAAAATGACAAGTGGTAACAAGACAGGCATGCTGAAAACAGTGGCCAGACAGGGACATGCTCTGGACATGCGGGTGATCAGGTGTGAAATTTGAATGTGAGACTAGACAGCCTTACAACATTAGTTTTAATCTAGGCCTACTATTTGCACATTTAAAACATTATACCTCGTAGAAATTACACTATTCCTTTAATGTAGTCCTCCAAACTATGTTCTAAATGTGCGAATTTTCATATATAAATATAGAATTGTAGTAAAAAAAACGTTAAAAAAAAAGTATGAATTCAGACCCCCCCAATGTCTATACCATGGTTACGCCCTTGATTATTGCTATGTAGAGATACAGAAGTGTAGCTCTTTTAAAAGCCATACAGAACAGATTACCACACCTGCCCCCCTGATGTGTGATAGCTTGTGGGGTTTTGCTCTACCTGTGTGGTTGTGTGTGGTTGCCATCCATTCAGAATCTCACTCAATGACTTTCCAAAAGTAGCCAAGAGGAACCTTCGGAGTCTGAATTGGTGGCAACAGCAACATGTATTGCCTTTTTCCGCACTTTGTAATAATAATAATAATAAGGACAATCACACATTTTGGCTGGAAGTATTGAATCATGGGCAATGTTGAAATAAACGTATCGTGTTTGTTGATTGTTTTGAAGGTGCCGTTCTCCAACTGCTCTGTCGAGTGTCAGCCAGGACATGTGAGGCAGCAGGATGGTCAGCATGAGTGTTGTTTCTCGTGTGTGCAGTGCTCCACTGACCACTATGCCAACCACTCAGGTAGGGCTTAACCACCCACTCTAACACACAGCAGGGGGGCATATGTCGTAAACTGTTCTTATGGGTTTTAAAATAGCTACACTTCTTTATCTGTAGCCTACATAGCAATAATAATGATATAGTTTAGCACATGCTAATTGTCTTAATTATTTGAATAAAACCTCAGTTGCCGTACTGTTGCCCACTCTTGTTTTGATTGAAGTGAGTGAAATGATTAATTCTAAGATAATGTCTGTACACAGCAATACTCAGACTTAATCATACAGTTTAGCACATGCAATGCTCCAGTAACCAGTATGCCAACTACGTATACAGCTAGAGCTAAATCAATCACTCAAAATAAATGAAAACTTTGAGTCATTCCAGTGACAAATGTCTCTGTTGCTAGCGTATATATATATATATATATCTGTGCTGTCATTTATTCAAGGGATACACAGCTCAGAGTTGGATACGCAGTCTTGAGTTAACTACAGTTGCAGATTCTCTTCATACTGCATATATCTTATTTATTTATATAGTACCACTATACATATGTCCATACTCTGCACTTTACTGCTTTTTTGCACTTCTGGTTAGATGCTAAACTGCATTTCATTGTCTTAGTACTTGTTCTCTGTGCAATGACAATAAAGTTGAATCTAACATAATCTAATCTCTGCATGTTAAAATGCCACGGTTTGCTAACAAATAACTACATCCCCCAAAAATGTGTCTTCATCTAAGAGTGCACTAGGTTTCTGTTTTCTGCCTCTCCTTGCTGTTTCCTCCCCTCGCTAACATGTACTCTTGCTATTTCCTCCCCTAGCTAACATGTCCTTTTGCTATTTCCTCCCCTAGCTAACATGTCCTCTTGATATTTCCTCCCCTTGCTAACATGAACTCTTGCTATTTCCTCCCCTAGCTAACATGTCCTCTTGCTATTTCCTCCCCTAGCTAGCATGTACTCTTGCTATTTTCTCCCCTAGCTAACATGTACTCTTGCTATTTCCTCACCTAGCTAACATGTCCTCTTGCTGTTTCCTCCCCTAGCTAACATGTCCTCTTGCTATTTCCTCCCCTAGCTAACATGTCCTCTTGCTGTTTCCTCCCCTAGCTAACATGAACTCTTGCTATTTCCTCCCCTAGCTAACATGTCCTCTTGCTATTTCCTCCCCTAGCTAACATGTCCTCTTGCTATTTCCTCCCCTAGCTAACATGTCCTTTTGCTATTTCCTCCCCTAGCTAACATGTCCTCTTGATAGTTCCTCCCCTTGCTAACATGAACTCTTGCTATTTTCTCCCCTAGCTAACATGTCCTCTTGCTATTTCCTCCCCTAGCTAACATGTACTCTTGCTATTTCCTCCCCTAGCTAACATGTACTCTTGCTATTTCCTCCCCTAGCTAACATGTCCTCTTGCGGTTTCCTCCCCTAGCTAACATGAACTCTTGCTATTTCCTCCCCTAGCTAACATGTCCTCTTGCTATTTCCTCCCCTAGCTAACATGTCCTCTTGCTATTTCCTCCCCTAGCTAACATGTCCTTTTGCTATTTCCTCCCCTAGCTAACATGTCCTCTTGATAGTTCCTCCCCTTGCTAACATGAACTCTTGCTATTTCCTCCCCTAGCTAACATGTCCTCTTGCTATTTCCTCCCCTAGCTAACATGTACTCTTGCTATTTCCTCCCCTAGCTAACATGTACTCTTGCTATTTCCTCCCCTTGCTAACATGTACTCTTGCTATTTCCTCCCCTAGCTAACATGTCCTCTTGCTATTTCCTCCCCTAGCTAACATGTACTCTTGCTATTTCCTCCCCTAGCTAACATGTCCTCTTGCTATTTCCTCCCCTAGCTAACATGTACTCTTGCCTGCGGTGTGACAAGGAGGAGTGGTCTGAGGCTGGAAGCTCATCCTGCCAGAAGCGTTCCGTGGAATACTTCCAGCACTCCGATGGCTATGCCATTGTCCTCATGGTCTTCGCATCCTCCCTCATGGTCCTGTCTCTGGCGCAGGTGGTGCTATTTGCAATTCACCGCTCCACACCTGTAGTGCGGTCATCAGGGGGCAGTATGTGCTTCCTGATGCTGGGCTGCCTGGCTGTTTCCCCTATCGGCGTCTTCTTCTACTTCGGCAAGCCGTCATCTTTCAGTTGCATAGCTAGGGACTTGCTATACATCTTATTCTACACTGTTTGCTTGTCCTGCCTGTTTGTCCGCTCCCTCCAGATCATCTGCATCTTCAAGATGGCCGCCCACTTCCCCAAAGTGCATGCATTGTGGGTAAAGTACAGTGGTCAGTGGCTGATGGTGGTGGCCATCTCTCTCCTCCAGTTCTTGTTCTGTAGTATCTGGATGGCCACTAGCCCTCCTGTGCCAATAGAGGACGTATCCACAGTCAAACACCAAGTTATTCTGAGATGTGCTGTTAGTAAAATTACCCCCGCAACACTCACTACTGGATTCATGTGGATCCTCAGTGGCCTCTGTTTCTGTTTCTCCTACATGGGAACTGACCTGCCCAAGAACTACAACGAGGCCAAAGCCATCACTTTTAGCATGCTTCTGTTTTGTCTGTGCTGGGCCATTTTTTTCACAGTCGAATTTTTGTCCTATAGCACGTCTACACAGGTGGTCAAGATTGTGGTTGAGCTGAGCAGTTTGTATGGCATCATGTTCAGCTACTTCATACCAAAGTCCTTCATCATTGTCTTTCAGCCTCTGAAGAACACACAGGAGTATTTCCAAGCTGCGATTCAGAGTTACACACAAACTATTAGTAGAATGTAGTTCATTTGATCTGTGCATATTTTAAATAGGCAAAATGGCTCATTTCAAATTGCCTGTACTTTTTGTTATACACAGTAGTTTGTAGGTGCTGCAGAGTTGTCAACTGTCAAGGCTGACTTTGCGTGAGATTGGTGACCAAAACAAAGATTGATCAAAACAGGAGTATTTTTGACGTGAGATGCATTGAAGTCAATCGAATTTTCGGCTAGTGTGGGACAGGACATAACACCCTGTGTCTCGCCCCAAAGGCATGAGAGTTGGCAACCCTTCTGCAAAATACTTTGAAATACTGTCTGTCTTAAATAAATAATATTTAGCAAAAACCTCTGTCTAATTAAACCTACTTTGGTTGAGGTCAGGGGCATTTGCACTTGTGGAGTTTTTCCCTTTAAACATTTAACCTGAGAATTTTAACAGTTTTCCCTTTAACAGTTACTGTAAATCATACTGACCAACTTTCTAATGTAGTGGTTATTGACCACACTCCCTCATGTGGTTAGCTGTGAGAATCCTCTCATTTCCAACAGGGTCTGTTTAAAGGAACACTATGCAACAATGTGACACTTTGAGGTAATGGTTTTATAGGCAACTAGTTTTGGGACCATCCTGAAAGTCATTTTGATAGCATATGGTCATGTGAAGGACAGATAAACACCTGTGTCTTTCCCAGTAGCCATCTAAAATATGCCCTATGTAGTTCTGTATACCGGGCTGGAATACCTTGCAAACAGGGAGTTAAAGCTATCACAGCATGACATTGCCAGCTATACTGCCAAAAGACACCAGTTAGTGTGTTGGCAAGCTTCTATCAGTGTCGACTGGGCTTTTGGTGGTGTTTGCAAAGTTTTTGAATGCCTTTTAGGTAGTTAGCTTGCTAGTTTTGTAACAGAACTCCTTATTGCTACTTTAAGTAAAACGGTTATCTCGTGGTATGACAGTGGTCTGTCTCATGTTGTGTATCTCTTGCTGTCACAGGGGCAGGTCTCCTTTATATCTTCCATGTAACAGCATTGGTCAGTGCCCTGAGGCTGGTCTAGTTTTCTACGTCTCTTTACCCTTCCTCTAATGCTATCTCCTCTAACTAGTACTTAACTCACACTAACAGTAGTTACATTCCTGCACTTTTTTTATTTCTCATGTAAAATAGTATTTATTGGTACACTAGGTCTCTATTGCTCTTAGCTTGATTGTTCTGTACTTTGTACGTTGCTTTGGATCAAGGCGTCTGCTAAATGACTAAATGTAAATGTAGTTTTGCCTAGGTTGAAATGTAGACTACTATGTCTCTGAGATCAATAAATCTTTTCAAACCTTTCCAGAAGTGTCCTGTTTGAACTATCTGCATATAGGTTACATTATTGAGAGGGTAATGTTGATTGAAACTTCAAAAACTTTCTTCATTGCGTATCATAGTGAGTTAGGCGTGCATATATCACAATACACAATCAAATAAGCACGCAATAACTAGTACACATTATATTAAGAAGTGGCAGCTTATAGTAGCTGTCATATAATAGAACAGTGTGTATGAACGTGAATAACTTCATGTTTTTCTTCGTGAGTCGTAATAGTACTAATATTGTCTCTACTGTGAAGCTAACTTTGACCAAACATTCAAACCAGTCAGATGACAACAAAAATGCTTCGGTTATTAGGCAAATTATAATAGTAACAACAACCACAGCAGCATTTTGCATAGTGGGCACCAAAGAGGAAAGAGTGTTTTATTTGGTGGTGCTATGCAAAACAGGAAAGGGCATTTCAGGCCATTTCAGCCAAACACAGGACACAATATGAATATGCCAGTCACCAATCCACATGTTTTAAACCCAGACTACAGATCCTCGGGTTGTAATCCGTATCGGTAATTGTGTGTTATGGTTTAATATGTAATAATTATGCAGAACATGGCATTATTTCTTGAATACAAGAGGAATCTTACAGATATTTACAGTGCATTATTTCATAAGGTTGGCTCTTGTCTTCAACTGAATCGAATACATAATGTTACCAGACCATCTACAGCAGAGATGAGCTCTTAATTTCTTATTTTACGCTCCTCATCAGCCTCAGGTGTTTGAACACGGGAATGTTTTTAGATGTGTTTTTCACTGCCGACTGACGTATGCAAAAGCTTCTGTCTGGCTGGTGTATTTAGCTGGCTGATGTATTTGGTAGCCATTTAATGATGCATTAAACTGTTGAATGCAAATGAATTCAGGGAAATGCCAGGCGGACGCAAACCTGAATCACCTGGAGTTCGCTGGTCCAGACGCAGTTACCCAGTGGAAGCATGGGCACGATGCAGCTGGCGCTCCTTACTCTTCTGTTTCTCTTCTGAATTGCTCTGAGTCTGCTGTGGGTCTTTCCATCTCCATCTCCATCTCGTTCATTGGAAGCATCGGGACGATGCAGCTGGCTGTCTTCTGCATGTTCTTCGTCTGTCTTCATAGTGCTCATTTCTGGGAATGCTCCTGCCAAGCATCCGAATTCAACCTTGATGGGGACTACCTGATTGGAGGGCTCTCCCCTGTGCACTACACACCAGACCCAGTTAAGAAAAGAAGACCTGAAGCTGTGAAATGTCTTGAGTGAGTACTTTGAAGTTCATGTTCCGTGCCTTAAAATATCTGTAAATTGTTTGTGTCAACTGAATGTTGAATTCAACATGTACATAAAGACTTACGTACTTCTCCCTTTGCCTCAACCATTCCCCTAAAACATAAATTCAATGAACGTTACCTTCTCGCATCAAAACATTATAGTAGATCATATTGATCTGTAAATAATTACTGACTCATGGCAAATACATTTTTACACTTCCTTTAACTGTCTCTCCTCTTTTGGCAGAATGCCATTGCTCCTAACAGGCCGTCATTGGCTCCAAGTGATGAGGTTTGCGGTCGAGGAGATCAACAACTCCACCGTCCTCCTGCCTAATGTCACCCTTGGTTACCATCTCTCTCATCACTGCTCAGATGCTCACGGTTTCCCTGCCGTCCTCCAGTTCCTCTCGACCAATGGCTCTGTTAAACCCAGACAGGTCTACTACAATTACCTTCCCAAAGTTATAGGTCTTATTGGTGCCTTCAACAGCCATGAGAGTATAACCCTAGCTCCACTGCTGATGATGGACCTTGTGCCAATGGTAAAGTGTTTTTACTGTTTTAACTCAAAACAAACAATAGCTCAGTCCTTCAGTGCACACAGGGCTATATCATAGAGGGAGACTTGTCCCTCTCTCTCTCTCTTTTTCTCTCTCTCTCCTTTTCTCTCTCTAATCTCTCTTCATGATGGACTCAGTCCTTCAGTGCACACAGGCTATGTCATGAAGGGAGACTTTTCCAGGTTAAAGGTGTTTCCTGTCTCAACTAATCTAAACTTGGTGGCATACTGCAAAGGTGACCAAAGGTGCTTAGCTGGAGTCCTTTTTCAATTAATTTCTTTTCATTATTTTTAAATTAATTTCTCACCATTGGTATAAGTCTCACCTAGCAGATCTGGGAACATGGAAAAGTACTTACCTGGTGAAAGAGCAGAACTGTTTTGGAAAAAAAAACACAGAAAAGGGCTAGTTGCTTCACGGTTAATGCAGATTGAAATTTGACGTTCCCGGAAAAAGTTTCCTTGACTTTGAAAACTGCCCCACGTTTCAGTGGGAATAGGCCTAGAATGTTCCTTTTGAGCATGAAGTAGTCTTAGACCTAACTCTGAAGGTTGTGTAATACTGACCCACGACTGATGTCAATTGATGTTCCATCACTGTTTGTTTCCTGTGCAGGTCAGTTTTGGAGCTGGCAGTTCCATCCTCAGTGATAAACTGGTGTATCCTTCCTTCGTGAGGACCGTGCCAAGTAACAAAGATCAGATCGAACTTTTCATTCGCATCATCAAGCATTTTGGCTGGAACTGGGTGGCTTTCATTGGCTCTGAGTCTGCTTACAGCCAGGACGGCTTACAACTGTTTTATAAACTGATTCAAAACACTGGCATCTGTTTGGCTTACCAAACGCTACTGTCGCATGACACATCACAGTTAAACACAATGTTTGAAAATATAGATAGGCGGAAAATTAAAGTCGTTATCCTTTTCACTGAACCACTTTTTGCCGTGAACATTATCACCTCAGCTATACGACTCAACTTCCACAATAAAGTCTGGATCGCCAGTGATGCCTGGGATATGAACAAATTGCTACCCAAAGTCCAGGGACTAAAGACAGTTGGCACCGTCATTGGCGTGACGCTTACAGTTGCTCATCTACCTGGCTTTAATGAGTTCATTTATCAGTCGCAACACAGAAATGATTCTGTCCACACAACTGAAGGCTACTGCAATCAGGATTGTGATAACTGTTCCTCAGTCAGGCCAGAGGACATCATCAATGAAAACCCCACCTACTCCTTCCCCATTTACTCAGCTGTGTACACCATGGCCATGGCCCTGCACAACGCTCTACAGTGCAACAACTCAGGGTGTGATAAGAGTCGCACTGTCTACCCCTACATGGTAAGACGTCTCATATTTGGATACATTTAGCCTACATCTTATGAAGAGTTCTACCCAAACAATCCCTAAAACACAGGCAGCATTTGTCTGGTGTGTGTCTGTGGACTATGTGGCTATTTTGAAACACTAAAGCAGAACTCTTATATAGACTAGTAAAGATACTATATTTGTGGATCTCCACCAGTGATCATCAAAGCTGTTTAATCAGGCATGCTGTTTTTTCTGCTCTCATTCCAGGTCCTTGAAAAGATAAAACGCTTGCTGTTCCCCTTCAATCAGTTCTTCATATCTTTTGACAAGAATTTGGACCCACCAGCACGTTACTCTATCGTGTTCTTGGACACCAACCATCACCCTGCAACGATTCGGCAGATTGGCACATACAGTAACTATCCTGTGACGAACCTGACTATTGACGACAAACTGCTTCACTGGCATGCAAATGGAACGGTGGGTATAATTCAAGTTGATCTCCACTTTTGAGGATTGTTTAAATGAAAATCAGAATTGCCTTCTGTTGTGGTCCTGTGGTCTCATGCTGAGGGAGTGTCCCACATATATTTGTTGCTGGTGCAAGATGTGAGGCTTGTTTTCAATGTCGGGGGAGATTAAGATTATTGATGATGGTGGTGGTGGTGGTGGTGCAATGCCCTTTAAGTTTTTTTTCTTATTAACAGGGAGCATTCCATTGCCCCTATCGCCACTGTGCTTGCTTCGGGGACGTAGGCCCAGGGCTCTGTAAAGCACCTTGAGACAATGTTGGCATGTCAATGTGGCACTATATGAATCAAATGGAATTTTATTTTATTTTATTTTATTTTATTTTATTTTATTTTATTTTATTTTATTTTATTTTATTTTATTTTATTTTATTTTATTTTATTTTATTTTATATGTTTTGTTTTGAAGGTGCCGTTCTCCAACTGCTCTGTTGAGTGCCAGCCAGGACATGTGAGGCAGCAGGATGGTCAGCATGAGTGTTGTTTCTCGTGTGTGCAGTGCTCCACTGACCACTACACCAACCACTCAGGTAGGCTAGAGACAAATCTATCCCTCCAAAAAAAAAAACAGAGCCAGTTGTGGAGATCTGCTTTCAGTATCGAGGATCATGATTTTCCCCCGGACTCCACTCCTTCTCTCCTCCCTTCTATTTATGCTACAGTTAAATTATTTGTTTTGTTACAGTTATAGCAGCAGCAGTTTAACAGCAGCAAAGCTAAAATGAAAGAATGAAATACTGCAGGACCAGGATATCAATGAACAATTTGACTTGAGCGTTTAGTGCCAATAATAATAATAATAGACAACAAATACTGTACTTAAAAATATGTTTATAAAATATTGTGTTGGTTTATGCGGTTATAAGTCGGGAAAATACAGTAAACCTCATGTAAAACTACACTCATAAGCTGTTACCTCCTGTTTCATTCCTTCCCCTAGCTAACCTGACCTCCTGTCTGACGTGTGGCAAGTATGAGTGGGCAGGGGCCGGGACTACGTTGTGCCAGAAACGTTCCGTGGAATACCTTCATTTCTCCGATGGTTACTCCATTGTTCTCATGGTCCTTGCAATCTCCCTCATGGCCCTGTCTCTGGCGCTGGCGGTGCTGTTTGCGTTTCACCGCTGCACGCCTGTAGTGCGGTCAGCAGGGGGCAGTATGTGCTTCCTGATGCTGGGCTGCCTGGCTGTTTCCCCCATCGGCGTCTTCTTCTACTTCGGCAAGCCGTCATCTTTCTGCTGCGTCGCTAGGAACTTGCTATACGTCTTCTTCTACACCGTTTGCTTGTCCTGCCTGTTTGTCCGCTCCTTCCAGATCATCTGCATCTTCAAGATGGCCGCCCACTTCCCCAAAGTGCATGCATTGTGGGTAAAGTACAGTGGTCAGTGGCTGGTGGTGGCGGCCATCTCTCTCCTCCAGCTCCTGCTCTGTATTATCTATATGGCCACTAGCCCTCCAGTGCCAGTGGAAGTCACATACTCCAAGCATCAGGTCGTACTGCTCTGTCTTGTAAGTGATGTGACCGGGGCTTCCATCGCTAATGGACTCATGTGGATCCTCAGTGGCCTCTGTTTCTGTTTCTCCTACATGGGAACTGACCTGCCCAAGAACTACAACGAGGCCAAAGCCATTGCTTTTAGTATGGTGTTGTACTATCTGTGCTGGGCCTCCTACATCACAGCATACATGACGTCCCATAGCAAGTACGTACAGGTGGTCAAGATTGTGTCTGAGCTGAGCTGTTTGTATGGCATCATGTTAAGCTACTTCATCCCAAAGGCCTTCATCATTGTCTTTCAGCCTCTGAAGAACACACAGGAGTATTTCCAAGCTGCGATTCAGAGTTACACACAAACTATTAGTAGAATGTAGTTAATTTGATCTGTGCATATTCTAAATAGGCAAAATGGCTCATTTCAAATTGCTTGTACTTTTTGCTGCAGAGTTGTCAACTGTCAAGGCTGACTTTGTGTGAGATTGGTGACCAAAACAAAGATTGATCAAAACAGATGTATTTTTGACGTGAGATGCATTGAAGTCAATAAAAAAAATGTCCTGCTAGTGTGGGACAGGACATAACAGCCTGTGTCTCACCCCAATGGCATGAGAGTTGGCAACCCTTCTGCAAAATAAATAAATAATATTTAGCAAAAACCTCTGTCTAATTAAACCTACTTTGGTTGAGGTCAGGTGCATTTTCACTTGTGGAGTTTTTCCCTTGAAACATTTAACCTGAGAATTTTAACAGTTTTCCCTTTAACAATTAAATCATACTGCCAAACTTTCTAATGCAGTGGTTATTGACCACTTACTTGGCCAATAAAACCTGATTCTGGATTCTGATATTCTTTCTTATTTGAAACAAATGTAACTTTCAACACCCTGCTGTTATCTGAGCTGGGCCATTTTTGTCACAGCTAACGTCATGTCATGAAGAAAATACACACTGTTTGTCAAGGCTGTGGATGAGCTGAATAGTTTGTATGGCATTATGTTCAGATACTTCATCCCAAAGGCCTTCATCATTGTCTTTCAGCCTCTGAAGAACACACAGGAGTATTTCACAAATACAAACTATTAGTTGAATGTAAGGGGTTCAGGTGTAGACTTTATTTCAAACCAACAGTGAGTCCAGCAGTTATTTATGCATACAGAGAATAACTACACTGTCTGTGAAGAAGCAGTTTCCTCCATCAAATTCTGCCTCTTTTGGAGTGGAGCTCTACTAACATCTTGAGTTTATATGTTTTTGGCTGGTGTACAGTGTAATATCATTATTTCAATTAGCCTCATGTACATTGTATTTGGGCCTATATAATATCTTGTCTTTTCCACTTGTATAAAGCTTTTTCTGTTCACAGGTCACTTTGATCCTTTATATTTGATCATATAAATATACATATGGATATATATATACAGTATATATATATATATATATATACAGTATATAGAGGCTGTAGGCTGTACTGTAGTAGAGGCTGTGTAAAAACTCCTTTTCTTGTCAAGCATGTTTTGGTTGTCTTGCCATTTGTGTCTCCAAAGTGTTAATAAATGCATTTAAATGGATGTACAATTCGAATTCTTTCAACAGATGGAGTGAATGATTTTTTTTTTTGGGTGTGGATGAAAATCTGAAACAAATTAAGCGGTCTAAAATATTGAGCATAATATGGAAATGAATGGTTCATATCTGTTTGACATGTGACATTTGCAAAACAAGGAAAGCCTATTTTAATATCACCCAGACAAAAACACATCAGACATCCTTCCTTGACATGTAATGTGTGGTCTTCTTGTCCCACGTACTGACTTCTTTCATTAATCTCAATGCAGGGAGGGTGAGGTTGATGGTAGAAATGGTGTAACTCTGATTGGTGTAACTGATTTTAGCACACATGTCAAAGATTGTGACTCATATTGATGTGCCGCTTAATTTACTATTAGGGGTCAGAGGTCATTCTCTACAGTCTTTAACAATATCCTCTGTGCTGGGTGCCGATGTGCAGTAGGTCTGCATGTTTGCAAATCATAGCTTGCCATAAATACACAGAAAATAATAATGCATCATTCGATCTGATTTCATTTCTAAACTTATAAACGTATAGCTGCTTTAGGCAGCGGGCCTCACTGAAACCACAGTTGTCCCTCTTGTGTTGAAAAAAGGGCAGGGAATTAAAGTCTTGGAACAGTTCTGATTCTAATTCTGATTCTGAATTCTGATTCTTGTGTTTCACTGTAACACTATAGAAACACATGAGGTGGTAAATACCCCCCCCCCCCACACCAACTGCTATGCTTTTTTCTGTTAATTGATTGCTCTGGGCTTCCCTTTGTGAGGCACCTGGGATAAAAGGATCTGCCAAACTGATTAAAACAGGATTGAAAAACATGATCAATTACATCATTTTGTCTGGCTGCCAGCTGAAGTATGCAAAGGCTGCAACCCAAACTGTGCATCAAAGAAAGTTCAATGATGCGTCAAAATGCAAATGGCGGCGTATCTAAAGCCGGGCACACACGCGAGTTGTCTGTGAATCTGCTGTGAGTCTTTCCATCTCCATCTCCATCTCCGTTTCCATTTCATTCATTGGAAGCATCGGGACGATGCAGCTGGCTGTCTTCTGCATGTTCTTCGTCTGTCTTCATAGTCCTCATTTCTGGGAATGCTCTTGCCAAGCATCCAAATTCAACCTCGATGGGGACTACCTGATTGGTGGGCTCTTCCCTGTGCACTACACACCGGACTCCAGCCGACAAAGAAGGCCTGTCGCTGTCAAGTGCGATGAGTGAGTACTTTAAGTTCACGTTCTCACTTAAAACCTCTGGGAAGTTGAGATGTATCCATGTACATCGACTGGTAGAGCAAAGATGCTTAGAGGTGCAAGGTTTTGGGTTTGACCCCTAGGCAGCTTGCATACTGATGACCATGTATCTCTGTACTCCACTGTAAGTGGCTTTGGATAAGATAAATGTCTGCTTAATGAATTCATCTAAGGGGATATGTAGATATTGTCATAAAACAAATTAATAATAATGCATTTTATTTGTAACGCACTCTTCATTCAAAAGAATCTCAGTGCATACATAATAGAAACAAACTATAATAATAAAATAAAAATAAAATAAAACTAGTAAACATAAGCAGAATAGAAAACTTAGTGACAGTGATTTATCACAAAGCCAAAAACGCCTCATGTAATGTAACCTAATCCCTTTTTTCTCTCTCTCCTTCCCTCCCTCTCTCCTTTTATCTATATATCAATCCATCTATCTATCTTGCTGTCATGACAGAAAGCCCTTCTTCCTGACAGGCTATCAATTGCTCCAGGTGATGAGATTTGCCGTTGAGGAGATCAACAACTCCACCACCCTCCTGCCTAACGTAACCCTTGGTTACCAGCTGTTTGATCACTGCTCCAGCACTCTAAACTTCCCATCCAGTCTCCAGTTCCTCTCCCACAATGCCTCCGTCAATGCCAAGGATGACTACTACCATCACCTGCCTAAAGTCATAGGAGTCACTGGACCATTGTCTAGCTCTCAGAGTATAACCCTCGCTCCACTCTTCATGGCGGACCTCGTGCCAATGGTAAAGGTCTTTCGACTGTTTTAACTCACTCCAAACAAAAGCTCACTCCTTCAGTGCACACAGTCTAGAGGGAGACTTGTCCCTCTCACTCTCCCTCGTCCTCTCTCTCTCTCTCTTTTTCTCTCTCCCTCTCCCTCTCTCTTTCTCTCTCTAATCTCTCTTCGTGATGGACCTCGTGCCAATGGTAAAGTGTCAGTCTTTTGACTGCTTTAACTCACTCCAAGCAATAGCTCAGTCCTTCAGTGCACACAGGCTATGTCATATAGGGAGACTTTTCCAGGTTAAAGGTGTTTCCTGTCTCAACTAATCTGTGCACTTTCGTTACCTCAAATACCGAGAGGCAGAAGTCTACTTGAAGTCAGACATTTTCGTGTTTGGTTTTTAGTTTTGAGAAATATTATAAAACAATTGGGTTCTATTGCTTTATTTAGCTGTTTCTGATTGGACGAGAGACGTTCCATGAGTTGGATTATCCCAGAACAACCCAACTTGGACTTTTCACAGCTAATAATAAATCACTCCGTGATGAAACATTCTATAGTGCGTTGATGATAACCGTTAATTCAAAGTTCTTATACTTCCAAACCAAGACGTTGACAATGGAACTATTTTTTGTTGCGGAGAAACAATGGCGAAATAAACATTTTTAAATCAATAACTTTGTGTTGAAATGTTAATTGGTTGACTATAGAATTATTTTACAAAAGCAATATTAATTATGTAATGTCTTAACATTCTTTTTATTTTCTCTGATAAAAGGTGAACTATGGAGCCTCCAGTAGCGCTCTCAGTGACAAAGTGGTTTATCCTTCGTTCATCAGGACCGTACCAAGTAACAAAGATCAGATTCAACTCATCATTCACATCCTAAAGCACTTTGGCTGGAACTGGGTGGCATTCATCGGCTCCGAATCTGCTTACAGCCTGGATGGCTTTCAGCTGTTTTATAAACTGATTCAAAGCACGGGCATCTGTTTGGCGTACAACGAGCTTCTGTCTGACACGTCCCAGCTAAAACTAATATTTGAAAAAATAGACATGCTCCACGTTAACGTCATTATCCTCTTCCTTGGTGAGCTGAAGGCTGAAGAGGTCATCGCTGCGGCAATACGACACAAACTCGGAGTGAAAGTCTGGATCGCTGGTGAAGCCTGGTCCATGTACCAGCCCCTGACCAAACTGCCGGGCATCGAGACCATCGGCACCGTCATCGGAGTGACGCCGAGGGTCAGCGCTCTCCCTGGCTTCACCGACTTCATCCATCAGTCGAGAACGGGAGGCCCGGCCGGAGCTGGCCTTTCAGACAGTGGCGTTTGCAATCAGGACTGTGAGACATGTTCTTCACTAAGCCCTGAGGACATCATCAGTGAAAGCACAGCCTACTCCTTCTCTGTCTACTCAGCTGTGTACACCATGGCGATGGCCCTGCACAACGCTCTACAGTGCAACAACTCAGGGTGCAACACCAGCCGCACAGTCTACCCCTACATGGTAACTACCTTGCCCTGTCTCCCATGTGGAGAAGCATTTGCAGTGGCTACTATGCCTCTTATGATGGAAGTCCTTTATGAAACATTTTGGGGGAAACTGGAAAGAACTCAAAAACTGCCACTGACATGTTGTGTCCTGTCCTTCTCCATTCTGATTCTAGATTCTTCAAGAGATCAAGCGCTTGCCCGTGTTCCCCCTGAGCCAACTCTATGTGTCCTTTGACGAGAACGGAGACCCGCCCGCACATTACTCTGTCATCCTTTGGGACACCACCCACAGCGGTCTAGTGAAGTTCCGTCCGATTGGCACATATGACAACCATCCGTCGGTGAACCTCACTATTGATGACATGCAGATCCACTGGCATGGCGATGGCTTGGTGAGCCTAATTGCTTAGTATGACTCCATTTCAGTCATTGGGTGTTGTGTCATTTCCCCCAATGCTATAACTTTGGAACATCATGTGACTCAGTTTGTGCTGCTTGCAGGCTGATAGAGGTTGCCCTACTGTCCACTCAAGTCTGCACGTAACATACTGCTCTGTCTGTGTGTGTGTGTGTGTGTGTGTGTGTGTGTGTGTGTGTCTGTGTCTGTGTGTGTGTGTGCGTGCGTGCCTGCCTGCCTGCCTGCCTGCCTGCCTGCCTGCCTGCCTGCCTGCCTGCCTGCCTGCCTGTGTGTGTTTGTGTGTGTGTTTGTGCGAGTGTGTGTGCATTCTTGTGTGTTAATTGAATGTGTTTTGTTTTGAAGGTGCCGTTCTCCAACTGCTCTGTTGAGTGTCAGCCAGGGCATGTGAGGCAGCAGGATGGTCAGCATGAGTGTTGTTTCTCGTGTGTGCAGTGCTCCACTGACCACTACACCAACCACTCAGGTAAATCACCCACTCTAACACCATCGGGGGGGGGGGGACTCAATGATACAGTTTAGCACATGCTAATTGTCTTAATTCTTTGGATATTACCTCAGTTGCCGGAATGTTGCCCACTCTTGTTTTGACTGTAGTGAATGAAAGTAATGATCAGATGAACAAGTTGAAGGCTAAGATAAGATGAAAATGACTGACTGTTCCCACCTTCCTCTAGCGGACCTGTACTCCTGCCTGGCCTGTGAAGAGTTTGAGTGGTCTGAAGCTGGAAGCACCACCTGCGAGAAACGTTCTGTGGAATACCTCCCCTTCTCCGATGTCTTTTCTATTGTCACCTTGGTCTCCGCATCCTCCCTCATGGCCCTGTCTCTAGCGGTGGCCGTGCTGTTTGCGTTACACCGCTCCACACCTGTAGTGCGGTCAGCAGGGGGCAGTATGTGCTTCCTGATGCTGGGCTGCCTGGCTGGTTCTGCCGCCAGCGTCTGCTTCCACTTCGGCGAGCCGTCAGCTCTTAGCTGTGCGCTCAGAAACACGGCCTACATCTACTTCTACACCGTGTGCCTCTCCTGCCTGACCGTCCGCTCCTTCCAGATCATTGGCGTCTTCAAGATGGCAGCCCACCTGCCCAAAGCACATGCATTGTGGGTAAAGTACAGTGGTCAGTGGCTGGTGGTGGCTGGGGTGTCGCTTCTCCAGCTCTTGTTCTGCGGCATCTGGATGGCAGCCGGTCGCGCCATACCAGTGAGAGACACAACTTCCTTCAAAGACCAGGTGGTTCTATCCTGCTTTTCGAAAAGCACAATCCCTGCATTTTTCTCTCTATTCTTCATGTGTATTCTCAGTGCCCTCTGCTTCCTGTTCTCCTACATGGGAACTGACCTGCCCAAGAACTACAACGAGGCCAAAGCCATCACTTTCAGCATCCTGCTGTGCCATATGAGCTGGGCCATTTACGTCACAGTTGACGTCATTTCACGAAGCAAGTACGTACAGTTTGTCAAGGCTGTGGTTGAGCTGAGCAGTTTGTACGGCATCATGTTCAGCTACTTCATCCCAAAGTCCTTCATCATTGTCTTTCAGCCTCTGAGGAACACACAGGAGTATTTCCAAGCTGCGATTCAGAGCTACACACAAACTATTAGTAGAATGTAGATTTGTGTAGGGGGCATAGTAAGATATACTATATATATTATAAGTATTATATCTTAATACTATATATTTATTATTGAAATGTCGTGGATTACTTGTGAGAATATCAAATCAGTTTTCAGTGGTGCATCATTTTAAAAGTCTTAGACATTTAGTTCTGCATGTCATAATATTATATTCTTGCTTACTTGAAACACATTTCATGTTCTTCGTAAGCACATTTATATAAAGGAATATCTCGACAGCCATGTTTTGAAGTCTGCAATAATAGTTTTGTAAATATGTTACACCGCTGTGCCTGATGCAAATAGTTATGTAAAACTGGAAGTTAACGCCTCAGTGATTTCAGCGTGCCTTTGCATACAGGAGGCAGCTCAGACTGCTGCTGGCTGGGTAGGATCTGGGTCCAAAACCAGTCCAAAATCAGAACCAGATATGGGCCACACCCAGAACCAGATCTGGGCTAGGTTTGGTCCAGAACTTGGCCAGACAGTCTTGGGAGCTCTGTCCTTACACAGCTGGGACTGGGACTGGGGTTGAAGGTGATGCACACGTCAACCAGCGGTGCTAGTAGTGTCACTAGTGGTGATATTTCCATATATTGATGAATGATATGAGTGACAATAAACAATTACAATAGAGTAACAATAAAGTGTGTGGATTCACTGTGGGGTCCCAACTGTGCTTTGTGTGACCCATAATTGTGTGGTTCTCAATCCTGCTGATCCATTCAGATCAACAGGTCCTCATGATATCTCTCAGAGGTAATCTGAGTGCTCCTGTAACATCATGCATCCTGCCAGAGGTAGTCTTCGGTAAGGGCGGAGTGTATCCACATGCTTTACAAACAGGTAAATTAGGGAGGTCACTGTGTTGTGCAGTGTTGACTGCACGCTACTGTTGACACCTGGTGTTTGGATTTGCACAGCAAGTAGGGATGTGGTGTGTCTCAAATATATTAGCTACAAATATATATACCTCATCCTTCATAGGTCAAGTTCTGTTCATTTTTTATATTTTCTGCTTTTGTTCTGTACCTCACACATTCTGTACCTGTGTGCATATCAAGCCAAACTTATGACAATGAATATCCCATTTGATATTTATAAAGTATATTCCATCTAGTCCAATCAAATCCATACATAAAGACAGGTAACAACATCACTCTGACTGACAACCTGCCCCAGGTACGGTGTTCATTTTAGGACAACGTCAGTCTCAAATGTCATTCTCAGTCAGTGCAGTGTGACAATGATGATTGACTCCGTTTTGTGTGAGGATGACAGAGGTTTTTCTGAGACCTGACGCCGTTTTGACTGAGAATGACATTTGAGACTGAAATCTGACGATGTCCTAAAATGAACACCCAGGATAATTACAGTGCATGAAATGCCCTGTATTGTTATTCCTAGGCATTTTCTTCTTCTTCTTCTTCTTCTTCTTCTTCTTACCTTTTTCTGCGATTAATTCAGCCCGAACCGCTTAACGTAGAAACTTCATTCAAACTTTGTCGCGTAGGTCTTGTAAAGGACACTTATGCTATGTATTTTTCACTTTTCTAAACTTTATACTTTTTAAGATATTAAATAAAAACGAATCGAAATTTTCCCATTGACTTACATTGGGCCATTATGACATCATAATAGGGTCTTTAAACTGGCTTGCACCTGTGCTTCACTGACAGCTGCGCCAAATTTAAGGAACCTCTTCTCTGTCCCTCTCAATTTAACTGTAACTAGGAACATTAAGACACCTTCCATTCTCTACTTTTTTTCTCTCCATCTCTCCATCTTTCTCTCTATCCCTCTCAGTCTACTTTCTCTCACACTCAATCTTTCTTCTTCACTCCATTTTTATCTCCTTTTTTCAATATTTTCACTCTCTTTCTCTTTCACTCTTCTTTCCTTCTTCCACTCATCTTTCCTTCTTCCACTCTTCTTTCCTTCTTTCACTTTTCTTTCCTTTCTTCACTCTCCTTTCTTCTTTCCTTCTTTCACTCTTCTTTCCTTTCTTCACTCTTCTTTCTTTTCTTCTTTCCTTCTTTCACTCTTCTTTCCTTCATCCTCTCTTCACTCTTCTATCCTTTCTTCTTTCCTTCTTCCACTCTTCTTTCCTTTCTTCTTTCCTTCTTTCACTCTTCTTTCTTTTCTTCTTCCTTTCCTAACTTTTGCATTTCATGCACTGGTATTTCCTTCAGGAAATGCATTTTCTAGTTTCATGCTGATCTTGGCCTCAGAAGACGCTATTCAATAGACGCAAAGTAGAGAAAAATCTCTCCACAAGAGGGGGCTCTAACACCAGACAAGGCAACAGACGCTGTCTCTGACCACCCGATCCTCTTTCTTCCCCTAAGTGTAGTTGATTGGTTTGACGTGGGACCAAATCATCTTAGAGTTCAGGCTGTACAGGATGTCAAGCGCTGAGATGTTAACCTTGAGCTCAGGGAGACAGAGGTTATCTAAGGTCATCGACACTTTTCCCCTTCTGTCTTCCTGCTCGTATGTCACATGCCAGGTGAAACCACAGCGTCTTTGATTTACTAATACACACGGTCAAACACACACAGCTGAATGTGTGTGCGTGTGTGTGTGTGTGTCAGATATAACGCATTTGGCAAAGGACCTGGTCTCATCATTCTTTAACAGTTTGACGTGGGCAAAGGTTTTGGCACCAAGCAGGCCATTAATGGGCAATTTAAAAAGATGGTGCGAAAGTAAATTCCAATGTCCAGTCATCCATTAAGTGAGGCCATCTGCATAAAAGTAGATGAAACCATTGCTACACAAGCCAGTGGTAGATACTCAGTTATCTGTTCATCTTTAGTAGGCTATAGAAGCAACAGTAAGGACCTCCAGTCCAATACTAGCGAGCTAACCAACTAAAAGGCGTGCAAACTGCACCAACATTCCAGCTGCCACTGGTAAAAGCATGTTAGAATAGTAACTGGTGTGTTTTGGTGATAAAGTGTAGTTGCCAACGTTGTGCTGTGAAAGCTTGTGGTTAGGGGGGCTAAGCTATTACTGGAGGAGGGGTCTAGCCCCCCCACCAGAAAAAAAAATCATCATCAACTTTAGCAATGCACCTGGACTCACCTGGTTCATATCCTGGGTGGCAGGTGGAAAGGACAGGTGTGTTTATCAGGTGTGTTCTTCATAAGACCTGAATCATACACCGTCACTAAGAGGCAAACTGCTGCAGTGTTGTTTTTTTCATCATACACAGAAGTTGCCTACAGGGTTGTGCAGGTACGCAAACATACTGTATGTTGTGTGTGTGTGTGTGTTTTGTGCATGTTATCAGCTTTGCAGAAACACACCCAAGTCTTGCGTTTTTGTTTTTCCTCAAACGATCCATCACCTCATTTCCTGCTGGGCTGAAGGTAAGGAGTTCACAACCTTTACTGTCGAACACACTGCTGCCGCCTGTAACACTAATGAGGGTGTGCTTGTAACATGTGTGAGCCCTTGTTTCTAGGCGCTGCACAGAGCCCAGACCCTGAAGCCCCTAGAGCCAGCACTTAGGTGACTGGGGCAAGAAAAAACCCAGGAATCACCCTTGAGCAGAACCACAGTTCAACAAGGAGGCCCTGTGAAGGGTTGAGTGTGACTCATGCCTAGAAATGAGTAATATGGAAGGGAGAGCTGGACAGTGATAAAAAATAAAAAATAATAATAATAATAATAATAATACTATGGTAATAAAACGTTATTTGTGTCGCACCTTTCATATATAAAACATAAAAACGGGGATAGAGTGCATAAAGATTTAAGATAACAAATAGAATACATGATGAAATGTATTGGGATTCAAATGTTTTCTTCCTCTCTGTGAGTGACGTGTTGCTGAGCAGCAGAGGTTCCAGGAGCATGTGTCTGCTGTCTTCTGCTTAGCAGATCAACTCAAACACCTACCTACTTACAAATGTGCACATATGACAGACACCAACCTACCTACTTACACATGTGCACATATTACAGACACCAACCTACCTACTTACACATGTGCACATATTACAGACACCAACCTACCTACTTACAAATGTGCACGTATGACAGACACCAACCTACCTACTTACACATGTGCACATATTACAGACACCAACCTACCTACTTACACATGTGCACATATTACAGACACCAACCAACCTACCTACTTAAACATGTGCACATATTACAGACACCAACCTACCTACTTACACATGTGCACATATTACAGACACCAACCTACCTACTTACACATATTACAGAAATTGTCCTCTCTTTATCTTTCTCTCTCTCTCTCTCTCTTCCTCTCTATCTCTCTCCCTCTCTCCTCCTCTTGCTTCCTCTCTCTCTCTCTCTTTCTTCCTCTCACATTTCCTCTCTCTCCCTCTCCCTCTCTCAGATCCACCTCTACCTCATGTATTGAGAAATGCATGTATGTGTAAACCATATAGTACACTAGGCCATGTGTTAGAGTGATGGGCTCAGCTCTATTCATATCTTTTACAATAAATGTGCAAGTTGCCTTTCCTACACTTTCACTGCAATGCTGTTTCCTAATGTTTCAACACAGTTAATCAGACTCTGTTTACTGTAACTGAATTGTTGTTTAGCGCAGCATAAACGAGCATCTGTGATAGCGGAGTGGGAAGGAAGCTGCTGCCGGCATGACTGTCTGACTGTATTTATCAGATCAGATACCCCCCCCCCTCCCCACCTCTGTAGTATCAAATCAGAGCGTGAACTGATTATATGAGCTCCAGTCTCTCTGATTAATATAAGCTGAGCTGCCCTCTCTGGCAGTAGGCACAGGAAGAATCGCTCCGGTCACTCCAAATTTACATTTTCCACTTTCCGACTAAGAGGATCAAATTAAATGCACTGGATACAGACCAAAACCAAAGATGCCGTAGCCATAATGAATCTTATTTCACGCGGTTATGGAGGAGGCACAGAGGGGACTAGACACAGGGACTGCTAGGTTTCTGCTGTGGCCTTTAGATCAGCCTGACAGGATGGCGCTGGACCTGGCATCTACCTTGCTTGGCATCTACCTGGACCCCCTTTACTCTATTCCAATTTGGCAATTTAATAGGGGAGCCAATCTTGTTGTTTTTATGCATTCTGGAGAAGAGTGTACATTTGCTTGAGACAAATGCGATATCAATGAATCATATAGCGTAACTAATCATATATAAATGAATCATACGGCGCCGCGAGCTTGAGGCCTCGGCAGCATGCGGCTCCATACATTTTCATGTCTCAATGGAAATGACAAAGTATGTTTCACCCTTCAGTTAACAAAGTGCCCTGCTTTTAGTATGTGTGCCCTTATATGTAATGCAAGTGAGAGGTATGGGGACATGTCTCTCTCTCTCTCCCCCCTCTTTCTCTTTCTCTCCCTCTCTCTCTCTCTCTCTCTCTCTCTTTCTCTCTCACTCTCTTTCTCTCTCCTCCATCTGTCTCTTTCTCTCCCTTTCTCTGTTTTCTTTCTCTCACACTCTCTCTCTCTGTCTGTCTCTCTCTCTCACTAGCTCCCCCTTTTTCTCCCTCTCTCTCTCTCTCTCTTTCTCTCTCACTCTCTGTCTCTCCCTCTCTCTATCTCTCTTTCACTCTCTCTTTCTCCCTCTTTGTCTCTCCCTGTCTCTCTCTCTTTTTCTCACTTTCTCACTCTCTCTCTCTCACTCACTCTATCTCTCACTCTCTCCCTCTCTCTCTCACTCTCTCTCTCTCTCACTCTGTCTTACTCTCTCTTGCTGTATGTATGTGTGTGTGTTTGTTTGTGGGAAATTTACCTTTATATTTGGTTGTGTTTTTTGTTTGTGTGTACTGAATGTGAGAGTTTATCTTGGGTTGATGTCTGGATGGAGATGGGGATGGTTCCAAGACCATGGCAATAATAGTTCTGACTGAACAGATACCGGCCGAAAAAAAGATGAGGTTGTTGAAATGCTTTCACAAATCATGTTGCTATCCAAAAAAACACTTTCAATCAGCTCTAAACGTCATTGCATCCTGGCTCTAATTCACTGAGCTTCCCCCCCCCCTTCTTGCTTATCTTGTAAATCATTTTGCTTGTTCAGGATGCTGGGGTTTACTTCTGTAAAAGCCATCCACTGGAGCTGGATTGATCTGTTGGCCCAGGCTCTTGGCACTAAACCTAACCCACCCCAAGTCTCAACACAGCAGACCCTGACTCTAGTCCTTTCATGTGTGTGTGTGTGTGTGTGTGTGTGTGTGTGTGTGTGTGTGTGTGTGTGTGTGTGTGTGGGTGTGCGTGTGGGTGTCTGTGTGTGGGTGTGTGTGTGTGAGCGATTGCAGAGGTGGACTGAGACTTCTTCACAGTCTGGCCCTGGTGTAGTGACACTTGGCATGTCTGTCGTAAGATCACCATGTCATAAACATGTCATAGAAGATGTCATAGAAGATGTCATAGGTCTGCTATGTCATGTTTTTGACATGGGTATTTCAGTGTAATGTCAGAGTTCTGCTGTGTCATGTTTATGACATGGGTATTTCAGTGTAACGTCAGAGGTCTGCTGTGTCATGTTTATATCAGAGTTCTGCTGTGTCATCTTTATGACACGGGTATTTCAGTGTAATGACAGAAATCTGCTATGGCATGTTTATGACATGGGTATTTCAGTGTATGTCACAGTGTTGAATCACAAAAGGTGCCTTGTGCTCCTGAAACTCAAATAAATGTTATCACTTTGCAGCACCTTCCAATGGCGCATATTTGAACTCCCTTTTAAGAGTGTATGAGCTATTGTGTGAGTATGTAGATTTTTCATGCAAGTTCAGTTTTCTAATTTCCCCCTGAATGCGCTTACCTCATGTGACTGAGCTCCTCTCTCCACACACACACACACACACACACCCCCCCACACACACACACACACACACACACACACACACACTCATCTCATTCTCCATGGGATTACTGTCACTACAATAACTTGCAATACAATTCAATACATTACTGCCAAGTCAAACTCAAGTGCAGTGATTTATTGCATTTCGTTGAAAAGACCAATTATACGCAGTTTAATCACACGCTCCGCTTCACTCCTGCATGATACCGCCTCCGCTGGATAAAAAAAAAAAAAAAAAAACACTTTTCCTGAATAACATTTGTTTCGGAGAACACAAACACGAGGCGTAAACATGGCTGCCGACCTCATTTGAAGAGGGAATGCGAGCCGACAGCCGGGGAGCCCGGAGAGGCAGAGGAGCTGGTCGGCTCATTAGGCTCTGTATTTAGGCCGTGCTGAAGCCTGGCGCTGGGAGCACACTAGCGCCTCTCTGTAGCCACGCTAATGAGGCGCTAGTGTCTGACTGGGCAAATATAGACTCAGTGCTCCACCTGACTGCCTTCAATTCCTCTGTGATACACACACACACACACATAAGACAGGTACACACACCTACAGAGAGATACAAACACACACACAGACAGGCATACACAGACAGGCATACACAGACACCAGCACACACACATACACACACACACACACGCACACACACACGCACGCACACACACACACACACACACATACACACACACACACACACACACACACACACACACACACACGCACACACACACGCACACACACACGCACGCACACACACACATACACACACACACACACACACACACTCAAACACACACACACACAAACATACACACACAGAAACACACATCAGTGGAGATGAGCCTCGGCATGCTTGACATGGGTACTTTACTCTGTATTCTAAACTGTGTGCCTGCAGTTTGATTGTCACAGTGTGTCGCCAAGGCAACAAGGTCATGCCTTGACCTCCCGGGCATCGAGTGTGCTGCCGTCATCTTAGTATTTAGAAATACTTATTTGGTTGAGCAAGGCACTAGCAATGCAACCTATAAAGTTGATCCTCATAGAGCATTCCGTACATATGGGAAATGTGCGTCTAGCTTTAAACAGCTTTGAATGAAAACCCCAGTTAAATAAGTAAATGGAAATAAAAACTACAGAAATGGACTAATGCTTTAGCCACATTGGAATTAGTTTCGGGTCAAAAAGCCTTTACATGCCGATCAAGTTTTAAACACATTCTCACTCAGCTATGCTTGCCTTAACCCTCAGGACTTCACAAGAGGAAAGAGATCTCTCACAGGCTCCGAAGAGGGAGGATGTGGAGGCTTTTGTTGTACAACTGAACAGGCTGAGAAAAGAGGAGTGCCCCTAGGCCAAAGGACCTGACCCTATCAGCCATCTCTTAATTTATCTCTCTCAGTCTCTCGCATTCAGGTAGCTACAGGCAATAGGATCAATTCCTCTCACCACACAGCCAGCATCACTAACTCAGGCTTAAGGAGTAGACCAGTGGCAAAGCTCAGCATCACAGCATCACTGACCACTGAGAGAGAATCAGTTTCCGTAAAAAAAAAACACATCCTTCCTGAGGAGCTCATTTTCTGTTCAGCTCTGACCTGAGAGCCTGAGAATAAACATCCTGACTGTGTGCACACCTACACATGCTGAAGAAGGGCTTTTAGTGAGATGGAAATCACAGTTTATATGCAGGGGTGGAAAGCTTTAATTACATGATACAATGCAGACACACTGAACACATTAATTAACTCAAGCATCTTGCACTGTTACACTGGTTAATTATCGTACTCCGAGGCCATTTTACTCATTTAAATTCTCAGAGGACACTGTGATCTAAAAATCCCAGACTAATAGAGTCATTACAATTTTAACACTTTGTGACATAGGGGACTTATGTCAATTGTAACACATTCTAGCAATTTCGATGAAGGTATTGAGGCAATTTGGTATTTGGATATTTTACCAATCTTTGTAATAAGTTCTTGAAGAAATCTGAACTGTACACCTTGAGAATGCACCGCATGGGTTGGAATTAATTTCATTTTGCTCTGATCATAAATCAGACAGGCAACCCTTGAGGGAATTGAACCTTCCAACAACTCCAGTTAAAATAACCGTGCTTAATAAAAAGCAAAGACGTTTCTGATTTTCTTCCAAAAAAAAGACTTCCAATCCGCCACATCACCAAATGTGCATATCACATTTTACACCAACGCTGAGGACCCATTAAGGAACAACTCTCAAAGATCTTTTTCAAACCGCAAACGATCGTCTTGTTTAAAAAAAAAAAAAAAAAACGTTTTATCTATATTTGGACATTTTTCTTTTAGACATCACAGGAGTATTTGTTGCTGTCTTTGAAGTGGATGGTGAGTTAATGGCCCTTTAATAGAAGCATCCATCCTCTCTGAGAGCTCAGCGTTCCAGCGTTTCACCTCTGCTCTTAATCAACAGAGAGCCGCTTTTTTGCCCCTGTAAACCCGCTCTGCTGTGGTAGAACACAGGACTGCTCCGCCCGCTGACACCACAGCAGGGAGCCGTTGGCGTGGTTACAGAAGCATGGTGTCATAATGAGCGTTCTCTCTGGTCTACTGTCCACAGCAGTGAAGTGTTCTGTGGGGAGGAGAGCGTGAGATGGACAGAAGCATCTGCCAGGGGGCACACGCTTCACTACCAGAGTAGACATGTCCTCATTGTCCTTTGTTTCTCCACTGTGAGAAACAACAAAGCCAAAAAGCTGCGCCACACAGCAGCCAAGACTAGCAAAAATCAAAGCCACATCTGTACCCAAACTCAGCAGCTGCCTATTCTATTGTTCAGCACAGGACATTCCCTCTACATTCAACTCAGTTTTACTTATTTATGTGGCGCCGTTGACATCAGACATTGTCTCACACGCCACCAAAAAGAGCTTGAAAAAAATGGTGTGCTTATCTAGCCAACAGGATGAATCGGCCATAACCCCTCTATGTATGGATATTGTGTTTCGGGGAGGCAGAACAGAAGAGACTGATAAATAATGCAGAGAATCACGCCAATACTGAAGCCAGACTACATATTGGCACACATAGGGCAGTTAACAGACACACATAGGGCAGTTAACAGACACACATAGGGCAGTTAACAGGCACACATAGGGCAGTTAACAGGCACACATAGGGCAGTTAACAGGCACACATAGGGCAGTTAACAGGCACACATAGGGCAGTTAACAGGCACACATAGGGCAGTTAACAGGCACACATAGGGCAGTTAACAGGCACACATAGGGCAGTTAACAGGCACACATAGGGCAGTTAACAGGCACACATAGGGCAGTTAACAGGCACACATAGGGCAGTTAACAGGCACACATAGGGCAAACATACAGGCTGCAGAATGGAGAAAGAGAGCCAGTGGGGTAAAAGAATAAAGGCCAGCATGGAAATACATGGATAGATAACTGAAGGATCTCACAACTAGACAGCACACCAATCACACTGAATAACTTTAACTGTCCAAGTGGTAGAGTCTGTCATTTCATAAACGACTGTCCATGCTGTTCACA
>NC_137921.1:9040608-9045608 GCF_963457725.1 Sprattus sprattus | reverse complement strand
TTTTGTGTGTGTGAGTTTGTGTTGTGAACAAGAGAGATCTGTCTGTCATGTGTGTGTGTGTGTGTGTGTGAGTTTGTGTGTGTGTGTGTGTGTGTGTGTGTGTGTGTGTGTGTGTGTGTGTGTGTGTGTGTGTGTGTGTGTGTGTGTGTGTGTGTGTGTGTGTGTGTGTTGTGAAGTAGAGAGACCTGTCTGAATTTCACTCCCACTCGCTCTGTATATCTCATCAGGTTCTTACCCCCCCCGTCCCCCCCTTATCTTCTTGCTCTCTTTTGTCACAGTAGAGCCTCCCCATCTCATCAGCATTTTATTGAGATCACTTTGCTGTGGGGAGCAATCTTGCCATCATTAGAGAAGAGAGAGAGAGAGAGAGAGGGAACAATCCTGCCATCCACAGAGAAGAGAGAAAGAAAGAGGGAGCAATCAGCGAGAAGGGGAGAGAATGTAATCGAAAAGAAGAGGCACAGAAAGATTTAATGGATGTTGGAAGAGGGGAATGTATGCTGTGAAAGAAAGAAAAAAGAAAGGAAGAAAGAAAGAAAAAAAGATGAGTTGGAGTTGATACAAAGGGAGATAGAGATAGTGTGAGAAAGAACATGAATAGTGAATAGAAAGAGAGAAAGACACTTTAAGGGAGAGAAAAGGAGAGGAGGATGAAGAATGCTCCAAGTCTTTTACAGCCAGAAAAAGCAGCAGAGCCAGTTATGGCCCACATTTAACATTAAAGGTTACTCTTGGATTCTTTGGTCCTTTAGGGGTAAAGGTTAAAGGTTACTCTTAGACTCTTTCGTCCTTTAAAGGTACCGTATGCAACAATAGCTATTCGCTAAAGGTATGCTAGCAGCTAAAACTAACGAAATCTCTTGAAATGTGCTGACTTTGTCATTATGACAAACTAGTTACTCAACGACTGTCCTTACACAGTCAACAACATCAAGCAAGTGCAACACAAGACTAAGCAAGACGGCAAATAAGCTACTTACTAGATCGGCAGAAGGTAAACAAGTCAGGTCGGCGGGCATCGGCAGGTAAAACTACATAACGCAGTTATATGCCTATCGACCCTGCTATGCCAATGGCAACGACGCGATTCTCCATATTAAATGTCATTGTAGCGCCCCAATTTTTTTTAAGCTGTTATTTTAAGGTTAAACTGCTTATCCTAACCCTAATCCTGAAGCATAATTGTTGCATACGGTGCCTTTAAAGTTAAAGGTTAAAGGTTAAAGGTCACTCTTGGACGCTTTCGTCCTTTAAGGTTAAAGGTTACTCTTGGACTCTTACTACTACTACTAATAATAATAATAATAATTCATTTCAGAGTGCCAATAATCTCAGAGTGCCAATCTTTGGTCCTATAAGGTTACAGGCATCTGTGCTTCTCCTGCAACCCAAAAGCACTTCTTTATCCAGATAGGAATGAACAAGATTGGCACCTGATTAGCGCCAGTTTGGCTTCAAAGCCAGCTCCTTGGCTAAGCAGCACTTGGATTCGGAGTGATCCATCTGGGTAGTGAGCATCAGACTCGATGCCAGGTCCGTAGTGTTACACTGTTAATCACATTTGGTAAATTGTTAAATGTTAAATGTAATCAGATTCCCTCTTGAACTCAGCCCTTCATTAGCTGTACATTATCCCAACGGAAGAACATCAGTCTCTAATGGCAAGTCCCTTGAAGACGGGATTAAGAGGCAGAAGTGAATGCTGGAGTCATTTGATCATGATCGGCTGCTTCTTGGTAGTTGCTACACGACCCAGTTCTCTGGAGAGAGAGAGAGAGAGAGCATGAGAAGAACATGAGAGAGAGAGAGAGAAAGAGCATGAGAGAGAGAGACCCAGTTCTCTGCGTATGGAGACTCATCAGGGAGCACAGTCAGACAGACACTGGAGGTGGATCTGATGCTTGATACACCATGCGAAACACGCCCACAACACGCAGCCGGGGAAACAGTCTCCATGCCAACCCGGTACATGACACAGAGAAAAGATAAGAGACATTAAGATAGCAATTATTATGTTAATAGTCTCATTAGGGTGGTTGAGAATCACTGCAGGCTGCTGTTCTAAGCACAGCAATTATCTATGTCCCATGCAGCGGCTATTACGCCTCAGATTGCCTTCAAGCTGTGCCTGTGCCTCAAATCAGGCCCCCTGAGGTCAGGGGTGACTCAGCACTACCGGGACCCCAGAGTTCAGTGTCCGTGGGTAACTCAGCACTTCTGGGACCCCTGAAATCAGTGTCCGTGGGTGACTAAGCACTTCTGGGACCCCTGAGATCAATGTCCATGGGTGACTCAGCACTACTGGGACCCCTGAGATCAATGTCCATGGGTGACTAAGCACTTCTAGAACCCTGAGATCAGTGTCCATGGGTGACTAAGCACTTCTAGGACCCCTGATCATCAGTGTGTATCTTAACTGTGGGACCTGAGCCTCCTTGCAGGTCCATTTGCACTCAAGTCTATTTCATGCCTCATAAAGTGACGCGATGCGGTCACAAATACATTTCCTCGCCATGGCTGCTCTGGATTGCAGAGACTCCACCCATTGTACTCTCCTACTTGAAACCCTCCTGGTGTTTGTTTGATGGCACTCACATGCCTGCCAAAGAGATATCTGGCATGACTTGGCACCGCAGCATTTAACCGCTCCTGGGTGCCAGCTCACGGTGCAGACACGAGAGAGAGAGGGAGAGAGAGAGAGAGGGAGGGAGAGAGAGAGAGAGAGAGAGGGAGAGCATGAGAAAGACATGAGAGAGAGCGAGAGAGCATGACAAGGACCTGAGAGAGAGAGAGCATGAGAGAGAGAGAGAGAGAGAAAGATCATGAGAAAGACATGAGAGAGAGAGAGAGAAGGACATGAGAGAGAGAGAGAGAGAGAGAGAGAAAGAGAGAGAGAGAGAAAGCATGAGAAGGACATGAGGGAGAGAGGGAGAGAGAGAGAAAGCATGAGAAGGACATGAGAGAGAGAGAGAGAGAAAGAGAGAGAGAGAAAGCATGAGAAGGACATGAGAGAGAGAGAGAGAGAGAGGGAGAGAGAAAGAGAGAGAGAGAAAGCATGAGAAGGACATGAGGGAGAGAGGGAGAGAGAGAGAAAGCATGAGAAGGACATGAGAGAGAGAGAGAGAAAGAGAGAGAGAGAGAGAGAGAGAAAGCATGAAGGACATGAGAGAGAGAGAGAAAGAGAGAGAGAGAGAAAGCATGAGAAGGACATGAGAGAGAGAGAGAGAGCATGAGAAAGACCAGTGGGGACCAGAGATCAGAGAGACAGGGACATGCTGGGCACTGAGGGAAACATCTGCACTTTGCTTTGGAAGGCACTGATAAGGCTGCATGGCCTGGGTGCAGAGTGAAGAGAGAGGAGGGGCAGGGGGGGGGGGGGGGAAGAAACATTAGCAACATCAGTCATGTTCACTAGCAAGAGAGTGAAAGGGTGAGAAAAAGAGAGAGAGAGATAGGGAGTGTGTGTGTGTGTGTGTGTGTGTGTGTGTGTGTGTGTGTGTGTGTGTGTGTGTGTGTGTGTGTGTGTGTTTGTGTGTTTTGTGAATTTATAGCCCGGGTGTCACTTGACAAAAATGAAGAGGGTTTGGTGATGGCTTAGCACCTGTGGGCACTCATAGTCTGTCACTGATGACAAACTGGCTCAGAGCTTAACATGTAATTTCTACTGAAAATGCAGCTACTGTACCTAGCTAACTAACATTAGTTAGCTAGTTCAACTCAACTAACTAACATTAATTAACTAGTTCAAGACGTGTTGACCCTATCATTAACATCTCCCAGACTGTAAATAAATGTTTCATCGGATATGAACTTTACAGCTGACACTGCTAGCTACCTAGGATGCTAAATACATTAGCCATGTATCCCTGCCAACAAGGCAAAGCGTCCATCAAATATCTCCTAATCCAATCAGAGTGAGTGCCAAAAACTTTAAAAAAAATAAATTATTACGTCTGCACCTTTTCAAAATTTAAGACATACGCGACAAGGTCTGCAGCACCCTGGCAAACTCAAAATGTTCTCACTTTTATGTCATTTCGACACAATAAATTGGCCTTTAGAGGTAGAGAGCAGGCGAGAGAGATAACTGATTAAAGGAGTGCCAGTCAAGTTTGCCATCTTGAGAAAGAAATAGTGTGAGAGAGGGAGAGAGAAGGTGAGAGAGAGACGCGATTAAATAAACGTCAGTCATGTTTTCCCACTCGAGACAGAGAGAGAGTGAGAAAGAGAGAGAGAGAGAGAGTGAGAGAAAGAGGAGAGAGAGAGAGTGTGTGTGAGAGAGGGGAGGGTGTGATGGGAGAAAGAGCTCGGCATGACACCAGTGTGTATGAGTGAGTGTAGGTGTTATCTGGGCTCAGGGAGCAATAGGTACGTCATCATAGAAAGACCTCTTTCACACTGACAGGGGTGGGTCAGAGGACACCCACAGGGGGATACACACACACACACACACACATCTGAAAACACACGCTTATATAAACACACACACCCACACAAACATACTCCTATAAACACACATACACACTCATATTAACACACGTACAGTATGCACACACACACACACACACACACTTATATAAACACACACACTCATATAAACACACACACACACACACACACACACACACACACACACACACACACACACACACACCTACAGTACTGTGCAAAAGTTTTAGGCAGGTGTGAAAAAATGCTATGAACTAAGAATGCTTTGAAAAATGTAAACAATAAATGTTTATTTTGTATCCATTTACATGGTAAGACTGAGCAAAGCAACAAGACACAACGTAGTTATACTGCATCAGCAGGGTCTCTCCCAGACAAAGATTTCAAAGCAGACAGGGGTTTCAAAATGTGCAGTTCAAGCTCTTTTGAAGAAGACGTTGAGGATCGTAGACGCAGTGGTCAGCCAAGGAAACTTAATGCAGCTGATGAAAAACACATCAAGCTTATTTACCTTCGAAATCAGAAGATTTCAAGCAGTGGCATCAACTCAG